>NC_092250.1:2365306-2447806 GCF_036320965.1 Panulirus ornatus | reverse complement strand
CTATTCGCCATTTCCCGCATTAGCGAGGTAGCGTTAAGAACAGAGGACTGGGCCTTTGAGGGAATCCCCTCACCTGGCCCAATCCTCTGTTCCTTCTTTTGGAAAATGAAAAAAAACAAGAGGGGAGGATTTCCAGCCCCCCGCTCCCTCCCCTTTTAGTCGCCTTCTACGACACGCAGGGAATACGTGGGAAGTATTCTTTCTCCCCTATCCCCATTATATATATATATATATATATATATATATATTTTTTTTTTTTCATACTATTCGCTATTTCCCGCGATAGCGAGGTAGCGTTAAGAACAGAGGACTGGGCCTATGAGGGTATATCCTCACCTGGACCTCTTCTCTGTTCCTTCTCTTGGAAAAAAAAAAAAAAAAAAAAAAAAATTATTAATTATATGAATGTAATTAATGGCCGCTATGAGTTTGTTTTATTTCAATTTGTCTTTTTTTTCATCTTTCACTGCGAATTTAACTTGGCATGGAATACAAGAAAATTTTAATCTTAAAGATATATATATATATATATATACGTTTATTCAATATATTTAAAGTGCTGAGAGAGAGAGAGAGAGAGAGAGAGAGAGAGAGCGGGTGAGCCAACGTGTTCTGTGTACTCTCTCACACACCAAATACATTCTACAATTTCCCTTACACAGAAAACGGGTTGTGTGTCATGCCTCTGTCCTTGGCGGGTGATTACGAACGTACATGTTTTGAATGTTAAAACTCGAGTAAAGAAAACGGGATGATGAGTAATCACACTGTGAAGATTTCCTCGTTTCTTAACGATGGTATGGCACGCAATTACCAATTGGCAGTTAGAAGAATTTGAAAATGTTATCATCAACTGCCAAAGAAAACTGGAGGCGGGAGTGAGACAGGGTGGAAACACCACACATACACACACACACACACACACACAGCTGGTAATGAGACATGGTCGTGCAATATAGGAAGCTGGCAACCCGCATGGTCTGGTGGTAATCACTTACAAGAAGTGCATGTGACACCCGTTGACCCCAATCACCCCTGGATCGTTATCATAACAGGTCGTTAAGGCTGGCGGAACCCATCATGATGTAATAGGTTTTTTACTCTTTTGAGTCAATTAATTAATCAAAATGTCTCAAAATGTCTTTAATGCGATAATTTTTGAATTAGATGATCATTTTTTGGTTCAAAATAGATTTGCAGTGAGGGGAACGTGTCTCTACTCTTGAACACTAATGTATATGTGGCAATTAATATGATTAATCTGATTATTATGATCAATCTGATTATATTAATCAATACCACGTCATGCAGAGGGATTAATCTACTTCTTGATATTGATCAGTGATGCTCGTCTGCCGTACCACCATGGCTAATTGATCATTGATCAGTCCACAGATGTTGAATCACTCGATCAAATAATCCCCCCCCCCCGTGATCAATATTAATCACACCCCTTCAGCCTACGACTCTTATTGTCGTGATGTGCCAGACGACAACTGTAAGGGTCAGGTCAAAAGTCAGGCTATCATACCCAAGGGTCGTATACCGTCGTGTTCAAGGGTTGTATACCGTCGTGTTCAAGGGTCGTATACCGTCGTGCTCAAGGGTCGTATACCGTCGTGTTCAAGGGTCGTATACCGTCGTGTTCAAGGGTCGTATACCGTCGTGCTCAAGGGTCGTATACCGTCGTGTTCAAGGGTCGTATACCGTCGTGTTCAAGGGTCGTATACCGTCGTGTTCAAGGGTCGTATACCGTCGTGTTCAAGGGTCGTATACCGTCGTGTTCAAGGGTCGTATACCGTCGTGCTCAAGGGTCGTATACCGTCGTGTTCAAGGGTCGTATACCGTCGTGCTCAAGGGTCGTATACCGTCGTGTTCAAGGGTCGTATACCGTCGTGTTCAAGGGTCGTATACCGTCGTATTCAAGGGTCGTATACCGTCGTGTTCAAGAGACGATTTAAGATATCAGAAATAAATGATAAACTGTATCTATCTTCGTTGATTAACTCATAACAGATCTTAATCATTACATTTACCGTAAATGTATCAATGTAATTGTACATGTGTGCATGTATGAATGTATATATGTATGTAGGTATGCATATATGTATGTATGTATACATTATGTAGGTACGTTTGTATGTGTGTATGTATGTATATATGTATGTACGTTTGTACGTACGTATGTATGTATGTATGTATGTATGTATGTATGTATGTATGTATGTATGTATATACGTTTGTATATGTGTGTATGTATGTATGTATGTACGTATGTATGTGCTAACATGTCATTATTCCCACATCTTCTGTATCAACTTTCGTTTGTTTGTGAGATAAATATGTTTGGTGACAGATGAACAAACCATCACTGAACAACACTTGTGTATGACACTAAATAACTGAACACACAGTATGTGTGTGTGTGTGTGTGTGTGTGTGTGTGTGTGTGTGCGCGCAGGTATGCGTGATGGGTACTTTAATTACACCCCCTGCCCCCCCCCACTACCCCTTCCTCCCGTGGTAATCCCCCCTCTTTTATTTATCTAATGGCCTGGTCGTCCCATGATTGGGGTGGAGTGGGGTGGGGTTGTTTTTTTATCAACATTTCGTGGTATCGTCGGAGACCAGTGTGGGGGGGCGGGGGGGGGGGGGGGGGGGGACGGGGGGTAGAGAGGGGGAAGGGGGGCGTGATGAATATGGGGTGAGGGAGGAGGGGTGGAGGAGGAGGAAGGAGGGAGGGGAGGACATCGTGTCCTGAAGTTATTTATCATTACTGATAATTATCATGCATTATCACTCACGTTGTTTTGATAAATTGGTTATATACATTACCGGTTGTGTAGATGACCATAATACACGAGTGTACAATTCTTATTCATCATCTTGTTCATGTGTCAACGTATATATATCATGATTATTCTTACCCCCCCACACCCCATACACACACACACCACCATGAACCTCCCCCACACCCCACACACACCACCATGAACCTCCCCCACACCCCACACACACACACACACACACCACCATGAACCTCCCCCACACCCCATACACACACACACCACCATGAACCCCTCCCACACCCCACACACACACACACACACACACACCACCATGAACCTCCCCCACACCCCATACACACACACCACCATGAACCCTTCCCACACCCCACACACACACACACACACACACCACCATGAACCTCCCCCACACCCCATACACACACACCACCATGAACCTCCCCCACACCCCATACACACACACCACCATGAACCCCTCCCACACCCCATACACACACACACCACCATGAACCTCCCCCACACCCCACACACACACACCACCATGAACCCCTCCCACACCCCACACACACACACACCACCATGAACCCCTCCCACACCCCACACACACCACCATGCACCTCACCCACACCCCACACACACACACACCACCATGAACCCCTCCCCCACACCCCACACACACCACCATGCACCTCTCCCACACCCCACATTCCACTATGAGCCTCTCCCATGCCCACAGACCAGCCCGGTGGACGAGGCCTGCTTCCTGTGCGCTGCTGGAGACTCGCAGAACAGAAGCCCATGGGGCACAAAAGTAAACAAACTAGGTATAAACATTAGTTAAGATAATTTACATACATTTACATACTAAATAAGAACTAAGCAACTAAAATTTCTCGCAAGAAAATATCAAAAACCAATTTAAAAGCTCGTCTGCAAATCACAGAAAACGGACGTGGGGGGGGATAACGAGTGACGTGTTATGGAAAAAAGAAAACGGGTTATTTCGTCGCCATGTGAGGTAACACGAGGTCAAGAGGAAGGCAGGTCACAGATAACAGATGATGGTGTTGTTATTGTTGTTGTTTACCTCTCGTTCATCATGTTATGATCATGTTGTTATCGTAAACACTTTATCTGCATAGACCATTCATCCCCTTCCCTCCCTCACCCACTTCATCCCCTTCCCCTTACCCTCCATACCCGCGCATATCCCCCTCCCCTCGTCTCATTATAATTCCCACATGCATAACTACCCAATTCTCCCTCCCCCCCGGTCGTGACCCCCCCCCCCCCGCTTGCCCTTCTTTCGACATGGTCAGCAACTTAACGACCGGGAGGAAATACCTCAGTAACAACACCTAGAACGACCCATTGACCCTGGCGTAGTCTAATTACGTTTAATACGCGTATGACGCTTTCTCAGATACGCTTTCCCGGTGTGTGTGTGTGTGTGTGTGTGTGTGTGTGTGTGTGTGTGTGTGTGTTCTTTCAACATCTCCCCTCCCCGAGTTCACGTGAAGAACTTGCTCTCCCTTCTCTCTCTCTCTCTCTCTCTCTCTCTCTCTCTCTCTCTCTCTCTCTCTCTCTCTCTCTCTCTCTCTCTCCTCCTCCTCCTCCTCCTCCTCCAGCGTGGCCTGCGTCTCCACCAGCTCCAGGGTTCAAGTCCACTTTGCTCTGCTCCTGCGCGTGAGCTATCGTCCCTTCCTTTACATCTTCTCCAGCAGATCAGCAGACCATCACAAGATAATGTGTGTCACCCAAACCATTGACATAGAACTCTGAGTCTAAATAATGAACTACAGACACTTATTATTAGTGTCTCTTTTTTTTGACGGGTATATAGAAGATATAGATTAAGATTTACACAGCTTACACTCAACATAACGGAGTGAATCACCCGGTTTGGTCATCACGCTTAAAAAAGGGGAGATCCAGATGTTCAAACAAGCAACAGATGTTACCATGTTATACCAGAGGACGAGGGAACACCTGACAACCTAACCTATAACTTCACAACTTCTACAACAACAACAACATCAACAACAACAACAACAACACCTTCACTGGAAAACCTTAAAAAATTTTCTCCAATGGCAATATAACTCGAACTTTAAAAGTTCTCCAGCGGTAACTTAAAATCTAACTTTCAAGTTCTTCAGAGGTAATTTGTTAACCACACACGCTCGGACGTCCATACATATGTATACATAATTCATACACAAACGCACATAGACATGCATACGCCCCTCACACACGCAGACACACACAAACAGACGTACACAAAGTACCCTGCCACCATGAGTAGACTTATATCCCTGGTTATATATGATTCCAGGAAACCCCATTGGCCAAGACGAGGGTCATGGCTCAACTGCCGAAGTGTCATTAGAGGCGTTATTAACTGTCATTCCAGGAGATGTGAGGGGCTTGAACAGCAGGAAGGGGGAGGGGGGGGGGGTGTAGGAAGGGGTCGGGGTTGTAAGGGAAATACTTGTGTAATGAATAACATGAGAATGGCGACACATCATCTGTCTACCTGGAGAGGAAGACCAGGTCGCCGTGTGAACATGAAGACTGGAGGCCAAGGGATCTCCTCTGGAAAGTCTGGAAGCCGCATTCCTGCTGGATCTCCACTGGAAAGTCTGGAAGCCGCATTCCTGCTGGATCTCCACTGGAAAGTCTGGAGGCCACACTCCTGCTGGATCTCCACTGGAAAGTCTGGAGGCCACACTCCTGCTGGATCTCCACTGGAAAGTCTGGAGGCCACATTCCTGCTGGATCTCCACTGGAAAGTCTGGAGGCCACACTCCTGCTGGATCTCCACTGGAAAGTCTGGAGGCCACATTCCTGCTGGATCTCCACTGGAAAGTCTGGAGGCCACATTCCTGCTGGATCTCCACTGGAAAGTCTGGAGGCCACACTCCTGCTGGATCTCCACTGGAAAGTCTGGAGGCCACATTCCTGCTGGATCTCCACTGGAAAGTCTGGAGGCCACATTCCTGCTGGATCTCCACTGGAAAGTCTGGAGGCCACAGGACCTCTCCTGGTGGGTCGCTTGGAGTAACAAAAAAAAAAAAAAATTGGAGGTCACAGGAAATCTGCTAAGTGGGTGGCCTTCTTCTACTTCCAGGGGATGGTTACGCCACTGTGGGAAAAGTACAGAGGGTAAATTTTTTTGGCGTATGTGTGGTAATTTGTGCTGACCCCTTTGTTGGAGATTAGGGTTGTAGTTACGGACGGCTAAATACCTTCTGTTTCAAGAACTAATTTTCGGTACTTGCAATTGACACTGTCTATAGCTGTATCTATCACATGCACAAGACCAGACACTGTCTATAGCTGTATCTAACACATGCACAAGACCAGACACTGTCTATAGCTGTATCTATCACATGCACAAGACCAGACACTGTCTATAGCTGTATCCGTCACTGCACAGTGTCAAAGGGCACTTCAAACAGTGGTACGAATCTGTGCCACAATGACCAATATATATATATAGATTCTTATTCTTCAGACTTCAGAGGAGCTGAAGTCCTCGTAAGACGCTTCAGTATTACATGATTCGCTTTATCAACTTCCTTTTAAAGCGTTTTAGTGAGATAGATAATGGTCCCCAGATCTATCGCAGACACTACTCCGATAAGAACCTGAGATAATATACAGACGTAAACCACACTTGGACGTTCCGGTTCAGCCTGAAGTGTTGCTGAAGCGATAGTTCTGTTTCAGCGCTGAAGAGGGAGCTCCTCCGATTCAGTGGTGAAGTGGTATTTCCACTTCAGTGTTGAGGTAGGTGGGGAGGGAGGAGGAGTTCTACTAGAGCGATGAAGCGGGGAAACGAGGGAGGGAGGGTTAGAGGGACGGGAGCGGGGGACTGGAAATCCTCCCCTCCTGTATTATCATTACCTGAAACTTAGAACAGGATGTGGAGCCAAGCGAAGAGTTTTTTTTTTTTCCCCCAATGTCGCATTTGCTTGTTTCCTGACGCTAACTCGCTAAATAAGAAAAGACGAAGAGGTAAATTAGAAAACACATATATATACAATTGTATATACACCTATATGTAACTTAATTCAACCAACATGATGTTGAAAGTCAATAATATATACAAACTATCAACAAACTCACAACAAAGGGAAGAAAGAAGGAAGACATAATTCTCCATCGTAAATGCTCATCACAAAATCACTAACTATCGAATACCCAGCATTTACTTGTGAACTTCTGATGGCCGAGCGTTAACAGAAGACGACGCGATCCCAGGCTCATCAACGCAGTGTATGGGTTCGATCCCTTTATCTACCGTCGTGGAGATATGGTCTGTGTATTATTGCCCGTGACGAATTGATAACTACATACATCCAACTGGTCAAAGACTGGGGTCAGGTGAGCATTAGATGTTTAATTATGATCATCTCAAACTACACAACAATGGTCAATATGACAAGAGAGAGAGAGAGAGAGAGAGAGAGAGAGAGAGAGAGAGAGAGAGAGAGAGAGAGAGAGAGAGAGAGAGAGAGAGAGATCATTAGGAAGTTCTCACATCTAATTACGTCCAGAACCCGTAATTACCACAGGATGGTTAACACACTGTAGCATTCCACCCCCCCCCCCCCCGCGACCCTCACCCGGCGTAATGATAATAAGCAATAAAACATGACGTAGTTGTACCGTTCTTGCATAACAACCAAACCCACAAATATAACTTTTCCGTGTTTCTACTTTTTTTTTCTTCTAAATCTAAAATATCGACATAGAGTCTTCACAGGGGTGCCAGCCCATCCCCTTCCCCCCCCCAAAAAAAAAAGAAAAATAGATAAATAGATAGATAGGTAAATAAACAAATTTATTTTGTGTATTTTCCTGAGGTTGTGTGTGGTATACGGTTATAAAACAGAGAGAGAGAGAGAGAGAGAGAGAGAGAGAGAGAGAGAGAGAGAGAGAGAGAGAGAGAGAGAGACAGGAGAAAACGGGAGGTGGAGAGGAGTGGCTAATTGCTGTGTGTGGGATAATAGGAAACGGCACAGAGGAGGGGGGGAGGTAGTGGGGGGGGGGAGGAGGAGGAGGGGGTTAGTAGGGGAGGAGTAGGGGAAGAGGGGGGGTTAGTGGGGGGGGCATCCTGACCCCCCACCGTCGTGGGTGATGGTCTGTGGCCCCAGAATGCGACATGGAGGGGCGGGGGTAATTACCCCCAGTGTGGTCACGCAACCCCCTCCCCTCACCTCACCTCACCTCACCTCACCTCACCTCACCTACGCAACTGAGGTAAATGTGGGCGTAGGGGAGGTAGGGGAGGGGGGGAGGGGGGGTTAATATCACAGCGTATGAAGAGAGAAGAGAATGAGTGTGGAGTACGCACAGCATCCCACAGAGATCAGGCATATATATATATATATATATATATATATATATATATATATATATATATATATATATATATATATATATATATATATTTTTTTTTTTTTTTTTTTATTATACTTTGTCGCCGTCTCCCGCGTCAGCGAGGTATCGCAAGGAAACACACGAAAGAATGGCCCAACCCACCCACATACACATGTATATAAATAAACGCCTACATACACACATATACATACCTATACATTTCAACGTATGCATAAATATACATACACAGACATATACACATATACGCATGTTCATATCCATACTTGCTGCCTTCATCCATTCTCGTCGCCACCCCGCCAAATATGAAAACACACTCACACACACACACACACACACACACACACACACACACATACACACACACACACACATACCAGACCAGTCCAGACCATCCCGTTACATGTGCATCAATATCTTGTCTCTCTACCCACCTGGCCCCAGGCTGGAAGACACCTACCTCTCTCCTCCAACATGGGAGGCACTTCTCAAACCTTCAACACCTTAAAATACTTCCCCCCCAAAACTCCAAGACCTTAAAATACTCCTCAAAATTCCAAAGCCTTAGAATTCACCCTCAAACCTCCAAGACCTTAAAATACTCCTCAAAACTCGAAGACCTTAAGATACTTCTCACAACTCCAGTATCGAAGATATTCCTCACACTTGAAAGACGTGAATGAGAAATACTTCCTTCGGCATAAACACTCGTGTGAAGCACCAGGGAGACATTCCTCCCCGAAAGAAAGAAAGAAAGAAGAGAAAGAGCAAGTCACACATTATCAACCAATATCACCCTTTAAAAACACATATACACACAAAAAAAGACTTAAACGTTTATTTAGATATCTGAAAGTTTAACGAGGGGTAATATCGTTTAATATCAAGCTTATCATTCGATGTTGAGCCCCTTGGTGTATCTGTCTGTGTTTAGTATCTTAAAGTATGATCTAACGAGAGAGATAAACGAGAATCTAGTTACTGCCTGATGAGTGGTTCCCACGCCAATTACCATCACACAACTGTTAACGTACCAGCCAGTTCTGGGCTAGATACCATTAATCCCAGGAGGTTTAACGATGGTTCTGTACTTACCTCATCGTTAATTCGTTTTTCCCAGTGTAGCTAAGTCTGTTCCCTCGTGTCGTGTTCAACTGAACGGCGAGATGACGTCATCGAAACCACGTCTGTGATGGAACACACACACACACACACACACAAGGGAAGTGGGAGGGTCAAAGACATACGTTGAAGATAGAAGAGAGCTAAATGATCAAAGATCATAGCTGCATACTTTCTATATTACCGTATACCGTCTATGTCACTGTATGTTCTATATCAGTGACCCTGGTATATAGAACTCCAGGGTGGTTGTATGGGGGATGACAGACAACACTTGGTCCACGTGCACGGCCCGCTGATGGCCTGGCTGGGTGGCTGGCCCGACCTCAAACTTGACCCATCAAGGGTTACGTCGAAGGGTCGTATACCGTCGTGCTCAGAGGGTCGTCTTGTCGTGTTCAAGGGTCGTATACCGTCGTGTTCAAGGGTCGTATACCGTCGTGTTCAAGGGTCATATACCGTCGTGTTCAAGGGTCGTATACCGTCGTGTTCAAGGGTCGTATACCGTCGTGTTCAAGGGTCGTATACCGTCGTGTTCAAGGGTCGTATACCGTCGTGTTCAAGGGTCATATACCGTCGTGCTCAAGGATCGTACCGTCGTACTTCTGAGGATCATTAACGAGGTAATTAAAGTAAAAAGGCCTAGCTAGATCGAGAAGGAAAACAGGCCATCATACACCTAACCATCTCCTTACTTCATCAACACATTCCTCTAAGTTCACGAGGGACGATATCTTCTGTTATCACTACATTTACTAGTAGTGTACCAAGAGGGGGGGTGGGGTGTCCTGGTTGACAGGTGATAATGACTGAATTACCTATACTCAAACCCCATCAACGTAATGATTGGTAAATTCATATCAGTCACTTTTGTTTATATAGAAATGTTTACATTAAACATGGATATGTTCCTTCCTTTCAGTCAAACATTATTTTTAAACCTTTCTCTTCAATTAATCTAATTCTATGTCCTTTCTTTTCAATTGATATAATTCATCTAATTCTATGGGACGCGTGGCACACCATCATCAACAGATGTTCAGGGATTCGATGCAAGGTATCAGAGAAACATTTACACCAATAATTCGGTTGTTAAGGGGGCGATTACGATCCGATAATGATAACAACGTAGACCCATGCATACAATTTCAAGTGATGGTCCAGACATGGCGGACTGTTGAGGGAAGGGGGTGGGGGGGGAGGGGGGAGGGGGAATGACACACACACACGAGAGAGAGAGAGAGAGAGAGAGAGAGAGAGAGAGAGAGAGAGAGAGAGAGAGAGAGAGAGAGAGAGAGAGAGAGAGAGAGAGAGAGACAGACAGACAGAGAGGAAGACCTCCTCCTCCTCCTTCTCTTGAATCAGGCCAGATGGCATCATGGGGGGGGGGGGGGGGGGGGGGGGTGGACGGGAGGGAGGGAGGGGGGAAGAGACGCTGCCTCCTTCCCCCCCCCCCCCCCCCCCCCCCCCCCCCGACAGGTGCCACTGCTCTGACCCGCCACACTGGAACTCGCCTTTGTTCCGAGAGTCGCTGGAAAGCGCACAGACCTGACCTGACCTGACCTAACCTAACCTGACCTAACCTAACCTGACCTGACCTAACCTAACCTAACCTGACCTGACCTAACCTAACCTGACCTAACCTAACCTGATCTAACCTAACCTAACCTAACCTAACCTAATCTAACCTAACCTAATCTAACCTAACCTGACCTGACCTGACCTAACCTAACCTGATCTAACCTAATCTAACCTAACCTAACCTAACCTAACCTAACCTAACCTAACCTAACCTGACCTGACATGACCTAACCTGACCTAACCTAACCTAACCTGACCTGACCTGACCTGACCTGACCTAACCTGACCTGATCTAACCTAATCTAATCTAACCTAACCTAACCTGACCTAACCTAACCTGCCCTGACCTAACCTGACCTAACCTAACCTGACCTAACCTAACCTGACCTAACCTAACCTGATCTAACCTAATCTAACCTAACCTAACCTAACCTGACCTGACCTAACCTAACCTGACCTGACCTGACCTAACCTAACCTGATCTAACCTAATCTGACCTAACCTAACCTAACCTGACCTAACCTAACCTGAGCTGACCTAACCTGACCTAACCTAACCTGACCTGACCTAACCTAACCTGATCTAACCTAACCTAACCTAACCTAACCTAATCTAACCTAACCTAATCTAACCTAACCTGACCTGACCTGACCTAACCTAACCTGATCTAACCTAATCTAACCTAACCTAACCTGACCTAACCTAACCTGACCTGACATGACCTAACCTGACCTGACCTGACCTAACCTGACCTAACCTAACCTAACCTGACCTAACCTAACCTGATCTAACCTAATCTAACCTAACCTAACCTAACCTGACCTAACCTAACCTGCCCTGACCTAACCTGACCTAACCTAACCTAACCTAACCTAACCTGACCTAACCTAACCTGACCTAACCTAACCTGACCTAACCTAACCTGATCTAACCTAACCTAACCTAACCTAACCTAATCTAACCTAACCTAATCTAACCTAACCTGACCTGACCTGACCTAACCTAACCTGATCTAACCTAATCTAACCTAACCTAACCTAACCTGACCTAACCTAACCTGACCTGACATGACCTAACCTGACCTGACCTGACCTAACCTGACCTAACCTAACCTAACCTGACCTAACCTAACCTGATCTAACCTAATCTAACCTAACCTGACCTAACCTAACCTGCCCTGACCTAACCTGACCTAACCTAACCTAACCTAACCTAACCTGACCTAACCTAACTTGATCTAACCTAATCTAACCTAACTTAACCTAACCTAACCTAACCTGACCTAACCTGACCTGACCTAACCTGATCTAACCTAATCTGACCTAACCTGACCTAACCTGACCTAACCTAACCTAACCTGACCTAACCTAATCTAACCTAACCTGACCTGACCTGACCTAACCTAACCTGATCTAACCTGACCTAACCTAACCTGACCTGACCTAACCTGACCTAACCTAACCTAACCTAACCTGACCTAACCTAACCTGATCTAACCTAATCTAACCTAACCTAACCTAACCTAACCTAACCTGACCTAACCTAACCTGCCCTGACCTAACCTGACCTAACCTAACCTAACCTAACCTGACCTAACCTAACCTGATCTAACCTAATCTAACCTAACCTAACCTAACCTGACCTAACCTAACCTGACCTGACCTGACCTAACCTGACCTAACCTAACCTGATCTAACCTAATCTAACCTAACCTAACCTAACCTGACCTAACCTAACCTGACCTGACCTAACCTGACCTAACCTAACCTGACCTAACCTAACCTGATCTAACCTAATCTAACCTAACCTAACCTGACCTGACCTGACCTAACCTGATCTAACCTAACCTAACCTGATCTAACCTAATCTAACCTAACCTAACCTAACCTAACCTGACCTAACCTAACCTAACCTAACCTGACCTAACCTAACCTGATCTAACCTAATCTAACCTAACCTAACCTAACCTAACCTAACCTGACCTAACCTAACCTGACCTGACCTGACCTAACCTGACCTAACCTAACCTGATCTAACCTAATCTAACCTAACCTAACCTAACCTGACCTAACCTGACCTGACCTAACCTGACCTAACCTAACCTGACCTAACCTAATCTGATCTAACCTAATCTAACCTAACCTAACCTGACCTGACCTGACCTAACCTAACCTGACCTGACCTGACCTAACCTGACCTAACCTAACCTGATCTAACCTAATCTAACCTAACCTAACCTAACCTGCCCTGACCTAACCTGACCTAACCTAACCTAACCTGACCTAACCTAACCTGACCTAACCTAACCTGATCTAACCTAATCTAACCTAACCTAACCTAACCTGACCTGACCTAACCTAACCTGACCTAACCTAACCTTATCTAACCTAATCTGACCTAACCTAACCTAACCTGACCTAACCTAACCTGAGCTGACCTAACCTGACCTAACCTAACCTGACCTGTCCTAACCTAACCTGATCTAACCTAACCTAACCTAACCTAACCTAATCTAACCTAACCTAATCTAACCTAACCTGACCTGACCTGACCTAACCTAACCTGATCTAACCTAACCTAACCTGACCTAACCTAACCTGACCTGACATGACCTAACCTGACCTGACCTGACCTAACCTGACCTAACCTAACCTAACCTGACCTAACCTAACCTGATCTAACCTAATCTAACCTAACCTAACCTAACCTGACCTAACCTAACCTGCCCTGACCTAACCTAACCTAACCTAACCTGACCTAACCTGACCTAACCTAACCTGACCTGACCTAACCTAACCTGATCTAACCTAACCTAACCTAACCTAATCTAACCTAACCTAATCTAACCTAACCTGACCTGACCTGACCTAACCTAACCTGATCTAACCTAATCTAACCTAACCTGACCTAACCTAACCTGACCTGACATGACCTAACCTGACCTGACCTGACCTAACCTAACCTAACCTGACCTAACCTAACCTGATCTAACCTAATCTAACCTAACCTAACCTAACCTGACCTAACCTAACCTGCCCTGACCTAACCTGACCTAACCTAACCTAACCTAACCTAACCTGACCTAACCTAACCTGACCTAACCTAACTTGATCTAACCTAATCTAACCTAACCTAACCTGACCTAACCTAACCTGACCTGACCTAACCTGATCTAACCTAATCTGACCTAACCTGACCTAACCTGACCTAACCTAACCTAACCTAACCTGACCTAACCTAATCTAACCTAACCTGACCTGACCTGACCTAACCTAACCTGATCTAACCTGACCTAACCTAACCTGACCTGACCTAACCTGACCTAACCTAACCTAACCTGACCTAACCTAACCTGATCTAACCTAATCTAACCTAACCTAACCTGACCTAACCTAACCTGACCTGACCTAACCTGATCTAACCTAATCTGACCTAACCTGACCTAACCTGACCTAACCTAACCTAACCTGACCTAACCTAATCTAACCTAACCTGACCTGACCTTACCTAACCTAACCTGATCTAACCTGACCTAACCTAACCTGACCTGACCTAACCTGACCTAACCTAACCTAACCTGACCTAACCTAACCTGATCTAACCTAATCTAACCTAACCTAACCTAACCTAACCTGACCTAACCTAACCTGCCCTGACCTAACCTGACCTAACCTAACCTAACCTAACCTGACCTAACCTAACCTGATCTAACCTAATCTAACCTAACCTAACCTAACCTAACCTGACCTAACCTAACCTGACCTGACCTGACCTAACCTGACCTAACCTAACCTGATCTAACCTAATCTAACCTAACCTAACCTAACCTGACCTAACCTAACCTGACCTGACCTAACCTGACCTAACCTAACCTGACCTAACCTAACCTGATCTAACCTAATCTAACCTAACCTAACCTGACCTGACCTGACCTAACCTAACCTGACCTAACCTAACCTGATCTAACCTAATCTAACCTAACCTAACCTAACCTAACCTAACCTGACCTAACCTAACCTGACCTGACCTGACCTAACCTGACCTAACCTAACCTGATCTAACCTAATCTAACCTAACCTAACCTAACCTGACCTAACCTAACCTGACCTGACCTAACCTGACCTAACCTAACCTGACCTAACCTAACCTGATCTAACCTAACCTAACCTGACCTGACCTGACCTGACCTAACCTAACCTGATCTAACCTAATCTAACCTAACCTAACCTGACCTGACCTAACCTGACCTAACCTAACCTGACCTAACCTAACCTGACCTAACCTAACCTAACCTAACCTAACCTAACCTAACCTAACCTGACCTGACCTAACCTGACCTAACCTAACCTAACCTAACCTAATCTGACCTGACCTAACCTTTAGCGTTACCTCATTTGCATCGCTCTTACTAATCGTCATCCGCCATCGGTTCGAAACCAGGTATATATATATATATATATATATATATATATATATATATATATATATATATATATATATGAAGTATGAAAACGCGGGAGACAGCGACAAAGTATAAAAAAAAAAAAAAAAAAAAAAATGAAGTATGAAGTCTGTTGGGGATGAGAGAGCTTGGGAAGTGAGTCAGTTGTTGTTCGCTGATGATACAGCGCTGGTGGCTGACTCATGTGAGAAACTGCAGAAGCTGGTGACTGAGTTTGGTAAAGTGTGTGGAAGAAGAAAGTTAAGAGTAAATGTGAATAAGAGCAAGGTTATTAGGTACAGTAGGGTTGAGAGTCAAGTCAATTGGGAGGTGAGTTTGAATGGAGAAAAACTGGAGGAAGTGAAGTGTTTTAGATATCTGGGAGTGGATCTGGCAGCGGATGGAACCATGGAAGCGGAAGTGGATCATAGGGTGGGGGAGGGGGCGAAAATCCTGGGAGCCTTGAAGAATGTGTGGAAGTCGAGAACATTATCTCGGAAAGCAAAAATGGGTATGTTTGAAGGAATAGTGGTTCCAACAATGTTGTATGGTTGCGAGGCGTGGGCTATGGATAGAGTTGTGCGCAGGAGGATGGATGTGCTGGAAATGAGATGTTTGAGGACAATGTGTGGTGTGAGGTGGTTTGATCGAGTAAGTAACGTAAGGGTAAGAGAGATGTGTGGAAATAAAAAGAGCGTGGTTGAGAGAGCAGAAGAGGGTGTTTTGAAATGGTTTGGGCACATGGAGAGATGAGTGAGGAAAGATTGACCAAGAGGATATATGTGTCGGAGGTGGAGGGAACGAGGAGAAGAGGGAGACCAAATTGGAGGTGGAAAGATGGAGTGAAAAAAATTTTGTGTGATCGGGGCCTGAACATGCAGGAGGGTGAAAGGAGGGCAAGGAATAGAGTGAATTGGAGCGATGTGGTATACCGGGGTTGACGTGCTGTCAGTGGATTGAATCGGGGCATGTGAAGCGTCTGGGGTAAACCATGGAAAGCTGTGTAGGTATGTATATTTGCGTGTGTGGACGTATGTATATACATGTGTATGGGGGTGGGTTGGGCCATTTCTTGCGTCTGTTTCCTTGCGCTACCTCGCAAACGCGGGAGACAGCGGAAAAAAAAAAAAAAAAAAATATATATATATATATATATATATATATATATATATATATATATATATATATATATATATATATATATAACGTGTTGTGTATCTAAACATCAAGGCTGCTCGTTTTCTATCCGTTAGTCAAAAAACACCGATGAAACTTAATTGATGAATGAAATGCAATAATAAAACATGACCAACCATCAGTTAAGCCCTTACGAATATAGTTACATCTTTTTATTTTTTTACAAGACTTCGACTGATGGCGTGGGTGGGTGGGGGTGGGGGAAACTTGGCTGGAGGCAGGGGCGTGTTCCAACAATGCGGGTAGCAGCTAAGGAGCGAGCCAGATAGCCAACCTAACCCCTTTGTTCTCAGGGTGGAGCGGACGCAGCCATGCCCAGGTATGTAGCGTATTAGGTGGGTTAGGTGGGGGGGGGGGGGGGGGGGGGGGGGGGGGGTTGGTCCACACGTAATGATCTATATAGAGGCAGAAGCACAGGCCAGACAAAGGTGATGAGACACGGCGCGAGAGACAGACATAGAAAACGGGGAGAGGGTTGGTCACATCGGCAAGGGATGTAAAGGCGAGGGAAGAGGGTATTAGGTCTGGGTGAGGTGTGTGGGCGACGGGGGGGTCATGGCTTCCATGTGACAGCCATGGGAAAGAGGGGATGAGAGAGAGAGAGAGAGAGAGAGAGAGAGAGAGAGAGAGAGAGAGAGAGAGAGAGAGAGAGAGAGAGAGAGAGAGAGAGAGTACCCCAAAGCTTCGCGGTGTGATGAGAGCAGATATCATAACGGTCAAGCCTCGTGTGCTTCGTCTCCACCACAGAAACTACAGGAAGCATCAGGCAGACGCGCGCCTCTGGCCCGCCTCACGGAGGAGGGGCAGACGCCTCACCGGAGAAACGAGGGAGGCAATAAATAATAATAATAAACAAGGGGGGAGGGGGGCGATAAGAACTAATGATAAATATCTATAGAAGGAAGAGAGAGAGATGGAAACAACATGACGGTGAACAGGAAGGCAATGCGCGAAGGATGAATGATAGCTGGACAGTTAACCAAGCTGAGTGTGCCACTGGGATTCGAACCCTTTCCCTATTACTCTTTAATCGCCATGCGCCAACCCCCCTCCCCCCCCCCCTCCCCTTCCTGAAGACGGGTTGCCTAATCAACTCTTAATAAACGAGTGAAGCGCAGTGACGGGATTGGAAGACTCCAAACTTGAAGTGTGACGGTTCGGTCGTTAAGCGCATCCCAAAGGTCATATGTCATCTTAACAGTCAAACAGCCTCGTTCAGTCATGCTCGCTCATGTCAGCACGAATGATACGCTGTGGTCAAGACGGAGGAGGAAGGCATCATGCCTGCTCTATCTGTGATGGTTAGGTAGGACGAATCGTGCTTTGAATACCTGTGTGATATTAGGTAGTTAAGTAGTTACGTAGTAATGGTTAAGGGTAGAACATCTACTCTACGTCAGCCATTACGAGCTGACACTGGGGGACGATTTTTGGAAATGACGTCATCATCCTAAGGTTTTGTATATCTATCTATCTGTCTCTCTCTCTCTCTCTCTCTCTCTCTCTCTCTCTCTCTCTCTCTCTCTCTCTCTCTCTATATATATATATATATATATATATATATATATATATATATATATATATATATTATATATATATAGATATATAGATAGAATAAAATAGACAGATACAGGAAAATCTTGGTGAAGAAATTGAGTTATGGTGTAGTGAAGATACGAGTCATTTGCACATAGTTTACGTGAATAATGATGAATTAACTTGAGTAATCTATAATTAAAATGGACAACAAAAAAAAAAACACGGATATGTAAAGACAGAAACAACAACACCAAAGAATTTTTTGCCGGAAATGGAAAACCCGCAGGGAAGAAACGAACCAAAAAAGGGGAGGAGGGTCAGGTAGTACCAGTTGTGGGGGTCAGGAGTACCATTGTGTGGGGTCAGTAGTACCAGTTGTGGGGGTTAGGTAGTACCAGTTGTGGGGGGGGTCAGGTAGTACCAGTTGTGGTGGGGGGTTAGGTTATACCAGTTGTGAGGGTTATAGTACCATGTGGGGGTCAGGTAGTACCAGTTGTGTGGGGGGTAGGTAGTACCATTGTGAGGGGGTTTAGGTAGTACCAGTTGTGGGGGGGGGGTCAGGTAGTACCAGTTGTGGTGGGGGGTTAGGTAGTACCAGTTGTGGTGGGGTCAGGTAGTACCAGTTGTGGGGGGGTCAGGTAGTACCAGTTGTGGGGGGGTCAGGTAGTACCAGTTGTGGGGGGGGTCAGGTAGTACCAGTTGTGGGGGAGGGTAGAGGGGAAGAAGAAGAAGACATGGAAAGCCACAGAGCAGAGTGCCAAAGCTTAGAGGCGCAAGGAAAGAAACAGACGCCAGGACAGCTGCTGTCCCTCCAGTTACCGACTCCCAAACACTGGTCCTGTGAGGCAGTGGTGTGTGTGTGTGTGTGTGTGCGTGTGTGTGTGTGTGTGTGTGTGTGTGTGTGGAAGAACACACATGACGATGAATAAAGACAGAAACACACACACACACACCACCCTCCCCCCCTCACTAACATAAGCTCTGGGACTTTATAGTCAATAACTCCATCACAACCACTACCCCCCCACCCACACCCCCCTTCCACACACACACACATGGTTAGTAGAAGAGAAAGAAAAACTCTCTCTCTCTCTCTCTCTCTCTCTCTCTCTCTCTCTCTCTCTCTCTCTCTCTCGGGACATTCCCCCAGGAGCGGGTAGCCCGCTAGATGGCGTCTGCGATAGCTCCTGCAAGTGGCCCCCCCCCCTCCCCCCTGGTGGTGGTGGTCAGGGGGGAGGGGGTTGTGAGGGAGGGGGGAGAGAGAGAGAGAAAGGGGGAAGGGCGGGGGAGGGAGGAGGGAGGGAGGGAGGAGGAGGAGGGCGCAGGGATGAGTGGGGAGGAGAGAGGTGGTCGAATTAAGAGGGGCGCCCCCCCGGGGGGGAGGGGAGGGGGCGATTACGGCGCCCCGGCCCCGCCTGCAGCAGAGCACCGTCAGGAGCCGGAGGGCGGGCGTCCCCTGGTGGGCGGGCGGGCGGGGTATGTTGGAGAGCAATGGATCCTCCGGCCAGACGTTCCCACGGGCCCTCCTCTCCTGACCCTCCCTCAGGGGAGGGGAGGGGGGGGGGAGGGGGGCCTGCTGCAGGCTCCTGCTGCTGTTGGTCTGTGTGTGTGGTAGCGCTGGTTGCGTCTGGTCGCGTTGCTGTGGTAGTGTTGGTTGTGTATGGTCGTGTGGTAGCTCTGGTTGTGTCTGGTCGTGTTGCTGTGGTAGTGTTGGTCGTGTTGTTGGTCTGTGTTTGTGGTAGCGCTGGTTCTGTTGTTGGTCTGTGTTTGTGGTAGCTCTGGTGGCGTCTGGTCGAGTTGTGTCTGGTCGTGTGGTAGTGTTGGTTGTCTGGTCATGTTGTTGGTCTGTGTTTGTGGTAGTGTTGGTCGTGCTGATGGTCGTGTGGTAGTACTGGTTGTGTCTGGTCGTGTATGGTCGTGTGGTAGTGCTGGTTGAGTCTGGTCGTGTTGATGGTCGTGTGGTAGTGTTGGTTGAGTCTGGTCGTGTATGGTCGTGTGGTAGTACTGGTTGTGTCTGGTCGTGTATGGTCGTGTGGTAGTGCTGGTTGTGTCTGGTCGTGTATGGTCGTGTGGTAGTGCTGGTTGTGTCTGGTCGTGATGCTGGTCTGTGTTTGTGGTAGTACAGGTAGTGTCTGGTTGTCACTTGTTACATGGTGTGTTCTTGTTGTGTACGTTACTGACGTGTTGTGTTGTGTGTGTGTGTGTGTGTGTGTGTGTGTGTGTGTGTATGTGTGTGTGTGTGTGTGTGTGTGTGTGTGTGTGTGTGTGTGTGTCTGTGTGTGTGTGTGTGTCTACAAAAACCCAGAATCTCTCCCGTGTTCACACCATTCTCGCTGGCCATAAGTAACCTGTCCAATTTCTGTTGTGTTATTTTTGTCCTGTTAGTAGCTACACTCGGGAACTGGTCTCCCGTTTTCTCCTGTTGCTCATGATGATCCCGTGTTCTCTGCAGGTGGGGGTGAGAGTCTCTCTCTCTCTCTCTCTCTCTCTCTCTCTCTCTCTCTCTCTCTCCCCCCCCATCGCCTATGGGGGTCCAGCCTCCTGGAATGAGACCGTCGCTCGGTACCTGTTCATTACCCGTCGGGGCGCTAACGCATGCGCTGTGACCCGTTACGCACGATTACCGTAACGCCTCCTCCCTCCTCCTCCTCCTTCTTGTCTCCTCTTGACTCCAAATTTATCATCGTGTACTTATTCCCTCTCTATTTTCTAAAGTAAACATCTCTCTCTCTCTCTCTCTCTCTCTCTCTCTCTCTCTCTCTCTCTCTCTCTCTCTCTCTCTCTCTCTCTCTCAAACATGTTTTACCCTTGACTAAGTCACAAGGCGGAAACATGGGAAGGACAGATAACACAAGACCTGATGGTCTATGACCAGGTTATCTGCTGGAGGACAGTACATGGGAAGGACAGATAACACAAGACCTGATGGTCTATGACCAGGTTATCTGCTGGAGGACAGTACAACATGGGAAGGACAGATAACACAAGACCTGATGGTCTATGACCAGGTTATCTGCTGGAGGACAGTACAACATGGGAAGGACAGATAACACAAGACCTGATGGTCTATGACCAGGTTATCTGCTGGAGGACAGTACACATGGGAAGGACAGATAACACAAGACCTGATGGTCTATGACCAGGTTATCTGCTGGAGGACAGTACATGGGAAGGACAGATAACACAAGACCTGATGGTCTATGACCAGGTTATCTGCTGGAGGACAGTACATGGGAAGGACAGATAACACAAGACCTGATGGTCTATGACCAGGTTATCTGCTGGAGGACAGTACATGGGAAGGACAGATAACACAAGACCTGATGGTCTATGACCAGGTTATCTGCTGGAGGACAGTACATGGGAAGGGACAGATAACACAAGACCTGATGGTCTATGACCAGGTTATCTGCTGGAGGACAGTACATGGGAAGGACAGATAACACAAGACCTGATGGTCTATGACCAGGTTATCTGCTGGAGGACAGTACATGGGAAGGACAGATAACACAAGACCTGATGGTCTATGACCAGGTTATCTGCTGGAGGACAGTACATGGGAAGGACAGATAACACAAGACCTGATGGTCTATGACCAGGTTATCTGCTGGAGGACAGTACATGGGAAGGACAGATAACACAAGACCTGATGGACTATGACCAGGTTATCTGCTGGAGGACAGTACAACATGGGAAGGACAGATAACACAAGACCACACAACTGGGTGGACTGTGGACAGCGACCAGGATTCGAACCCGTGCCTGGCTTTGGTCCCGGTCGGTAACGCTAGCGTAACTCTAATGGCCTGTCTTTTCATGCTCGTCTTAAGAGTTCATTTTCAGACGCCACGCCGTCGTAACCAAGGGTCGTAAGCGTCGTGTTCGGGGAGGGGGAGTGGTGGTCGCATACGTCGTGCCCAAGGGTCGTACCGTCGTACTGAAGACGTTAATATATATATAGGAAGACGAACAGAAGGCAAGGTCTCTCGTTATGAATTGTATTGACGTAACGCAAGTGTTGACCGTGTGAGAGCATTTCCCTTGCGATCTGCAACATTTGACCGTGCAATTACAGTAACGTATTACCGTGCAATTACAGTAACGTATTACCGTGCAATTACAGTAACGTATTACCGTGCAATTACAGTAACGTATTACCGTGCAATTACAGTAACGTATTACCGTGCAATTACAGTAACGTATTACCGTGCAATTACAGTAACGTATTACCGTGCAATTACCTTTCCCGTTTATAATCACACACACACACACCAGTTTCTTAATTTTCTAGGCTCTTTAATTTCTTGTATCCAATGATACCCGGAGAAATCCGAGATAATGACAATACATTATACAGTAACGACAATACATTATACAGTAACGACAATACATTATACAGTAACGACAATACATTATACAGTAACGACAATACATTATACAGTAACGACAATACATTATACAGTAACGACAATACATTATACAGTAACGCGTCACTGTTGTGAAGGACTGCGACACCTAACGTTCAAGATCTGCTTTTAAAGTAAGGCGTTTAAAGATCCTGCGTTTAAACATTCTCCATTTCAAATGCCACTCTTGGTCGAATTGCATGGCGGGGGGGAGGGGGGGGGGGGTCACTCCCAGACCTCACACACATACGCCGGACAACACAGGTGGACAGCCAATCAGAACCTGAGCACGTCCCGGGGTCCCGGACGTGATTGGCTGAGACAGTGTGTGGGGGGGAGGGGGGTGTTCGCTGGGAGGCTCCAGCCCCCGGCTACAGCAAGCGGGGGGGAGGGGGGGGAGCGGGTGTACTAAATCAAGATTAGATAAACTACTAGATAAACCCCCCTCCCCCCCCCTCCACACACACACACACACACACACACACCGCCTCGAGCCACACTCGGGGGGGGGGGGGGGAATGCCTGACCCCTAACGAGGTCCAGTGAGGGGTCAAGGCATTAGCGATTGATGAAGAAATTAAGGTGAGGGTGAGGGAGGGAGGGAGGCAAGGTCAAGGCCCTTTTGATGCTCTTCATCCTCCCTCCTCCCTCACCCTGGGTCACCCAGCCAGTCCTCCCTCCCTCACTCTTTGCTTGCCTCCGTCTGTGTGGAGGTTTGCCAGCCACTCACTCTCTCTCTCTGTTTCTATATAAGAAAAAAAGAGAAGAAAAACGAGTCGGGTTACCATACAGTGCATCGCCCATCACTGTACGGCGTGAGGGAGCTCTCTCTCTCTCTCTCTCTCTCTCTCTCTCTATCTATCTATCTATCTATCTATCTATCTATCTCCGTTTCTCTGCCTTTATAAAAAAAAGAAAAATAATCCCTGACCTTCAATGTACTTCAGCCAGTTATGATTTCTCCCCACAACACCCCCCACCCACTCCCACCTCAGCCTCACTAACTGTTAACCCTTATCTACCACTCACACACACACACACACACACACACAGACACACACACACACACACACCACACACACACACACACACACACACACACACCTGGCTCACCAAGACACTACTGGAGTGAGTGGGTCACTTTTTCTGGTGTACAGCTAATAGCTGGAAAGCTATCTCTTCGATGAACCCACTCGTTTAATACGCCGATGCCTCGTTGATCTCACAGCGGTATCGTCGTTAAACTGCAGTAGCGCCTATGAAGTTGTTTTTTGTTTTTATTATAAACTAGTCGTTAAACGCTCATTTTGTCCGCCTCAAGGGAACACCCCACACCACATCGTCTAACGTCGCCTCGTTGAACGTTCACCCACCACCCTTCCCCCCCAATGCAAAACCCTCGTCACTACATCAACGCACCAAGCGCTGTGCTGTCAACATCCCCTCCCCCCCCACCCCAAGACTCACTTCGTTGAACGCTAGTTACATCCTCCCTCCCTCGTTGAACGCCAGTACTGCCCTCCCTCGTTGAACGCCAGTACCGCCCTTCCTCCCTCCCTCGTTGAACGCCTGTACCGCCCTTCCTCCCTCGTTGAACGCCTGTACTGCCCTTCCTCCCTCCTTCCTTCGATGAACGCCAGTGCTGCCCTCCCTCGTTGAACGCCAGTACCGCCCTTCCTCCCTCCCTCGTTGAACGCCTGTACCGCCCTTCCTCCCTCTTTCCTTCGATGAACGCCAGTGCTGCCCTCCCTCGTTGAACGCCAGTACCGCCTTCCCTCACTCGTTGAACGCAGCACAAGGGCTGCTAACCGGAAGACGTTAGCCACGGCGAACACCTGAACTTTGTACGAAAGTGAAACGTGGCAAGTGGGGCCCAGGTAGCAGAGGAGGAGGAGGAGGTGGGGCAGCATAGCACCGGGATGCGAACCCTGGCCAATCCTTCTTGTGGTAGGATACGCGCAGGGGGACCCAGAATACCTTGCCAAAACACCCCCCTGTCTCCCCCCAGCTACTCCACCTCCCCCTCCTCCTCCTCCTCCTCCCCAACCCTAACCTCTCCTCTCTCCTCCCCGCCCCCCCCTCCCTCCCTCCCTCCCGTAACCTCCCCCCTCCCCAGATAAAACCACAGTTGGGTGCTAGAGTGGCATATAATCATACGACAGAGCGCCCCTGGGACCTGCGCCTGTTCGTAGGAGCCCCGGCGGGGTGGGGGGGGGGGGGACTGGGGTCGGCTGGGGTGGTAAGGAGAGGGGGGGTGATGGATAGGGGATAGAGGAAGAGGTGGAGTGGGGGGGGGGGTCAATCAAGCAAGGGATAGCAGGGGATAGGAAGGTGTAAATGGGTGCATGGGAAAGACAGACAACAGATGGGGGGGGGGGGGTCTATTGGCCCACAGATACGTTATCTGTTTCGCAACAGGAACTCTGCTGCCTGTTGTTCTTATCTTTATCTACCTCACGTGGAGGAGGTGAGGAGAACACAGATGGGAGAGGAAGAGAAGAGAAGACTCAATAAGGGATCAGTGAGGTGGATGAAAGAAGGTACAACAGTGAAGTGGTAAACCATGGATAAAAAGGGACGAGACAGATAGATAGTAGATAGATAGAGAGAGAGAGAGAGAGAGAGAGAGAGAGAGAGAGAGAGAGAGAGAGAGAGAGAGAGAGAGAGAGAGAGACATGGCTTTGGGTATCACAGAAGGTAAATGAATATGTTGGAATCACCTTCAACCGTGTGTGTGTGTGTGTGTGTGTGTGTGTGTGTGTGTAGAGGTGAGGGGGGGTGAGGGATGGGAACCCATGTGGAATGGGGTAAAAGGAATGGGGGGTGGTATGGGTAAGGCTGGTGCCTGGCGAGTGAATGGAGAGAGAGACGACTTCCTTGTGTTCTTGTCCTCCCGTCTCTCCTTGTTCTTGTTCTTCTTGTGATCCGTGTTCTCCTGTTCTCACTTATACTGCTGCAGGTTACCTGGTGTTCTTCAATATGTTCTTCTTGTTCTGCATCTCTTTGTTCTTATCCACAAACTTCCTCCCGACCTGTTCAGCGCAACTGTACGACCCTTGAACACGACGGTATACGACCCTTGGATGTAATAACCTGGGTCTTGAACTGACCCCACAAGGTCATATGAAAAGCCAGGCCATCATATATATATATATATATATATATATATATATATATATATATATATATATATATATATATATATATATATATATTCCTATGAGTCCACGGGGAATATGAAGCACGATGAGTTCCCAAGTGCACTTTCGTGTAATAATCACATAATCAGGGGAGACACGATTTCTGAAGCGACATATAACCGTCCGTCACACAGACACAGACACACACACACACACACACACAACACACACACACGACCCGAATCACTATCCTAAATACATGAATATCCCAGGGATCCCCCGGAGAGGAGGAGGGGGGAGGGGGCGTACCTGACTCTAAACGGGGCCAATCTATCGGTAACTACTCGAACGAGGTGTAACCGAACGATGGGATGACTTGTACAACCGATCAATATGAGTGGTTCGTGCGCTGTGCGATGCGTCCGGGGCAGCTCCCGATGCATGACGCGGGACGTCATACATCATACATCAGACATCAGACGAACATCACGAGGCTATGAAAAAAAAAGAAAAAAATGAAGCATTCAGACGTGAGGACATTACGTTGAAAATTGCTTGACGTCTTCATCGAACACCCTCCTAGGTGGCGCGGCCCAGAGCGACGGAGGGACACACACACACACACACACACACACACCCCTGGTGTCGTGGGAGATGAAGGAAGACATGCGACGCGAGTGTGACGCAAGACGAGACGTCAAGTGTTTCTCGTCGTCCCAAAATGAGCAAAGATGTCTCACGTGTGTGTGTGTGTGTGTGTGTGTGTGTGTGTGTGTGTGTGTGTGTGTGTGTGTGTTAGAGAAGAGGGAGGTCTATTCGTGGACCCTGGGAAAGGGGGGGGGGAGGGACTGACTGGGGACTTGGGGTGGGGGTTGGGTGTGTGTGGGGAGGGTGGGGGTTGGGAAGCAATGAATGGCGTGCATTCTAATGTGTGATTACCCCCTGACTCCAGGCCAGAGATGGGGGCAAGGCTGAGGCCGGGGCCTGGGGAGAGGACAGCGGGGAGGGGAGGTGAGGGAGGCGGGGGGGGTGATGAGCAGGGGAGTGGCTGGGAAGGGGAGAGGGAGAGAGGGAGGGAGGGAGGGAGTGAATGTGGGATGGGTGGCCCTGGGCAGCGGAGGGACGGGAAGGGGAAGGGACAGGGGTGGGGAGGAGGGTGGGGAGAGGAGGTCAGAGATGGGGAGGAGAGTGGGGAGGGGAGGGAACCGGCTGCAGGCCGGACCGGTACTGCAACGGTGGGTGTGGGGTGTGGGGAGAGGTACTCCTTTGTTCACAAAGCACAGGTGGGGAGGAAGGGGAGGTGAGGAGCTGTTCATTCCGATGGTCTGGTCTGGTGGGGAGACAAACTGTTCATCTTCCCAACGTAGACGTGGGCTGGATTTGTTCACTGAGTAACATGAACAGGATTTGTTCATTCACTGAGGAGCGTGAACGGGATTTGTTAATCATAGAGTAATATGAAAGGGATTTGTTCATTCATTGAGCAAAATGAACAGGATTTGTTCATTCACTACGTAACATGGACACGATTTGTTCACTGAGCAACGTGCAGGATTGGGTCATCTCCAGTGAGGACAATTAGATGGATCTGTTCATTCATAATGAACAATAATCAACCCCCAATCATTCACGTTGCATGGGGGGGCGGGGGGGGAATTAACCCCCAATTATTCACGTTGCATGGGGGGGCGGAGAGGGAAATTAACCCCCAATTATTCACGTTGCATGGAGGAGGAAAGGAGGGGGGGAAGGAGTTATACACTGCCTGGAGATGAAAGTAAGTTATTCATTCATTCATTCATCATTCATGGTGAATTATACACAAGACACCGTCATTACCCATGAACCTTAGGAGCAGCGAGGGGTGATGTAGAACTGTGAACCTGATCAATTCATTACCCTCACCACCACCACAAGGGCAGGGGGGGAACATGAGCAGACTGGGGGGGGGAGAAAGGAGATAGGATGATTAGATAACAAGAGAAAGTTGGCAATTTGCGATAGCGATAAGGGAGATAAGCCACAGGGAGGAGAATGGTAGTACGTGTGTGTGTGTGTGTGTGTGTGTGTGTGTGTGTGTGTGTGTGTGTGTGTGAGAGAGAGAGAGAGAGAGAGAGAGAGAGAGAGAGAGAGAGAGAGAGAGAGAGAGAGAGAGAGAGAGAGAGAGAGAGAGAGGTGCGCCCTCTTTACCTTACCCCCAAATTACGTCACTCTTAAAAACCATGGCAGGGTGGTACCTGTTCTACCCCCCCCCCACACCAGGCAAACCAGACACCCTCCTTCCCTATCTATCCTTGCAGCTCTCTCTCTCTCTCTCTCTCTCTCTCTCTCTCTGGAGGAAGGAAGTGGAAATAGTAACAACGCCAACAATGATTTTGATGCACCTTAGATAGTTATCTTATTAGCGATTCTTTTTTTTTGTTTTTATTTCTTCTTCTTCTCTTCCCTGATCTAATTCTTCTGATTCTTTAGGCTTGTTTCACGACGGTGTTCTCTCTCTCTCTCTCTCTCTCTCTCTCTCTCTCTCTCTCTCTCTCTCTCTCTCTCTCTCTCTCTCATCTATCTATCTATCTATCTATCTATCTCTATATATCTATCTTTACATCTCTCAACCTTGTGTTCACCTTTGCATTTTCTGTGTCTAATGTTACGTTCCTCCTTTTACAACGGATAAGTTTAAAACAACAGATAACCTGGTCATAGACCATCAGGTCTTGTGTTATCTGTCCTTCCCATGTACTGTCCTCCAGCAGATAACCTGGTCATAGACCATCAGGTCTTGTGTTATCTGTCCTTCCCATGTTGTACTGTCCTCCAGCAGATAACCTGGTCATAGACCATCAGGTCTTGTGTTATCTGTCCTTCCCATGTACTGTCCTCCAGCAGATAACCTGGTCATAGACCATCAGGTCTTGTGTTATCTGTCCTTCCCATGTACTGTCCTCCAGCAGATAACCTGGTCATAGACCATCAGTTCTTGTTTTATCTGTCCTTCCCATGTACTGTCCTCCAGCAGATAACCTGGTCATAGACCATCAGGTCTTGTCTTATCTGTCCTTCCCATGTACTGTCCTCCAGCAGATAACCTGGTCATAGACCATCAGGTCTTGTCTTATCTGTCCTTCCCATGTACTGTCCTCCAGCAGATGACCTGGTCATAGACCATCAGGTCTTGTCTTATCTGTCCTTCCCATGTACTGTCCTCCAGCAGATAATCTGGTCATAGACCATCAGGTCTTGTCTTATCTGTCCTTCCCATGTACTGTCCTCCAGCAGATAATCTGGTCATAGACCATCAGGTCTTGTGTTATCTGTCCTTCCCATTGTACTGTCCTCCAGCAGATAACCTGGTCATAGACCATCAGGTCTTGTGTTATCTGTCCTTCCCATGTTGTACTGTCCTCCAGCAGATAACCTGGTCATAGACCATCAGGTCTTGTGTTATCTGTCCTTCCCATGTACTGTCCTCCAGCAGATAACCTGGTCATAGACCATCAGGTCTTGTGTTATCTGTCCTTCCCATGTGTACTGTCCTCCAGCAGATAACCTGGTCATAGACCATCAGGTCTTGTGTTATCTGTCCTTCCCATGTACTGTCCTCCAGCAGATAACCTGGTCATAGACCATCAGGTCTTGTGTTATCTGTCCTTCCCATGTTGTACTGTCCTCCAGCAGATAACCTGGTCATAGACCATCAGGTCTTGTCTTATCTGTCCTTCCCATGTACTGTCCTCCAGCAGATAACCTGGTCATAGACCATCAGGTCTTGTGTTATCTGTCCTTCCCATGTATCATCATGTTACAATCATATGCATCCCTTTCACTACTTTACCCAAGTTCCTTCTGCTTTCAAAACCTGCCCATCTTACCCCCCTCCCCCCACTATCCTTATCTCCCCGCAGCAGTCTCCATTCCCCATTATCTCCCCGTAACAGTCCCCATTCCCCATTATAACCCAGCTTGTGCTTCCCATTCCAATACGTCACTGAACCTACACCCCACAACTCCCTTAACCTTTCCTCCTACCCACCCCGTCTCCCCCTCTGCTCCCCATCTCCCCACCAGTCTCCAACCTGTTAACCCGCCTTTTGTCTGGCCTTTTAAATCTACCAGCGACCTACCTGCCCCCCATCCCAGGCTCCTTCACTCCCACAGACTCCCTCCTCCTACAACAAGGTTTCTAGACTCCCTCCCTCCAATACATGCCATAGAAGCTTCCTTCCTCCATATCAACTCCTCCAACTCCCTTCGTCCAAAATACCCCCTCCCTCCAAGATACCCTCTCAAACTCCTCCTCCTCACCCCCACCACCACACACAACATCCCCTCAAAGCTCCCTCCCTCCACCATACCTGCTCCAAACTCCCTCCAACATCTTTCTCTCCCTCTTTCCACCGCTTTCCATCACGGCAGTGGGACCTGGGCAGGTAGAAGGACAACAGAGATGGAAGTCCAGCTGAGGTGTGTGTGTGTGTGTGTGTGTGTGAGAGAGAGAGAGAGAGAGAGAGAGAGAGAGAGAGAGAGAGAGAGAGAGAGAGAGAGAGAACGGAAAAAGAAAATGATTTAGAGAATACTGAAGGAGGAGGAGGAGGAGGAGGTGGGGGGGCGGGGGGGCCTGGATATACGGATGCTGGAGACGCCGACACGAGTCTAGTGTCCGGGAAGATCTATCTATCTATCTATTCATCTATTTATCTATCTATTAGCATCTAGTTGTTCTGGTACGCACGGCTTCCTCACAACACAGCCGGTCTACCTGCGGTGGTTGGTGATGGAACGACTTTCCCCTCTGCTACCCTTCCCACTCCCGGCCTGTCAACAATGGAGTTCCTCAGGGTCCTCTCTTGTCACCTACTCTCTTCTTTTTTTCATTTTTTTTTCTCGCCATGAGTTATCTCTCTCTCTCTCTCTCTCTCTCTCTCTCTCTCTCTCTCTCTCTCCTCTCCCGAAAACCCTCATTCAGTTCATCAGGACACGCGTCCGCGTCCCACAACCTTCCTGGGTGTTCTGCAGGTGTCGTATTTTTCGTCCCTTGGAACAGTTGTTTTCGTCATCTCCCGGACTTCCACTCCTCCGTGGAAGGAGCCGTTGCCCACATACCTCAAGGGTGAGGGGAGGGAGGGAGGGAGGGAGGGGGATGGGAGGGGGTTCTTCCTACAGCTTTCTATCAGCGAGAGTGGAGTCGAAAGCATCTACTCACCTTTCTCCAGATGACCCTTTCTGTCGGCTGTGGACCCGCTGTTCTCCAGGCAATGTTATCTTGTCACTCCTCCTATGTGTGTGTGTGTGTTGTGTGTGTGTGTGTGTGTGTGTGTGTCGTACTTTACCGTCAAGGATCGGACTAGCGGCACGCGTCTGGCCGCGGCTTCCTATAGTTTCCGTGTTGAGACCCAGCACACGAGGCTTGACCGTCATGACACCTCTTACTTTCCCTGAACAGCCGAAGCAGCGGCGGAATTCCCCTTCATTCCTTCGCGTCTCTCCCTTTCCTTAACTACCCCCACCCACCACCCAACCCTTTCTAACAGAAGGAGTCAGGTCCGGAAACACCTGGGGAAGCCACAGCAAATCCAGGCACCATTCCTCTCCAACTCCTCGTTGAGAGAGAGAGAGAGAGAGAGAGAGAGAGAGAGAGAGAGAGAGAGAGAGAGAGAGAGAGAGAGCCAGCCTGCGGTAGGGGACTGGCCGGGTAATATATGCACCCACATTGTTACAAGATTGCCTAAGCCTCGGGCGCCGCCATGTTGGGAGTGGTGGGCGGGGTCGTTGTTGATAGCAAGGTGCACAAACCAGGTCTTCTTGCCTGGTCCCACAGTGCGCCCAGTGGGGTCTTCAGACTCAGACCTCAGCCATGGTGGTGTGGTCTTAGATGAGAAACTACACCGAGGAAGACTGGACAGATATCACAAGACCTGATGGTCTATGACCAGGTTATCTGCTGGAGGACAGTACAACATGGTAAGGACAGATAACACAAGACCTGATGGTCTATGACCAGGTTATCTGCTGGAGGACAGTGCTAATATATATTCAACAATCGTCATCTACACAGATGAAGACATGAGAATAAAGCAGACGGCAAAAAAAGGACCCAGTATGATTCAGTAGTCACAGTTAACAAGGAAAAAAAGGAGAGACGCCAATTTATCATCCTCTGCAAAGGAGGAGAAAAAGTACCCAGGATTGGAATTCGAACTCATGTTCAAATCTTCTTCCATTACCAATCATTTGGTCCAACTCTCTACTCCCTCCATCAACACTTTACCTGCTAGTTACTTACGTACGAGACACACGTATCTATTGAAAACAACGTGTATTGAAAGGTATTCAAATGATCCTTGAAAATATATATAGAAACGCATTAGTACTCCATATATCACAGCAAATATATGTAAATTCTTCCATATATATATATATATATATATATATATATATATATATATATATATATATATATATATATATATATCAGCAAACGAATATATACACAAGTACTCTATATATTACAGCAAAGAAATATATACACAAGTACTCCATGTATATATCACAGGAAACAAATATATACACAAGTACATAATATACATCACAGCAAACAAATATATACACAGGTACTCCATATATATCACAGCAGACAAATATATACACAGGTACTCCATATACATCACATCAGACAAAATGAGTAAAAGTGAAAGACACTTCCTGTTTTCTTTTTTTACGTTTGAGAATTGCTTTTCTTCCCATTCTCGCCGGCAAGTTGTGAGAGCTGATGACTGGAGAGGAGGGAGGAGGAGGAGGAGGAGGAGGAGGAAGAGGAGGAGGAGGAGGAGAGGAGAGGAGGAGAGGAGAGGAATGCAGAAGTAATGTTGGCATTACTTCAAGTGACCATCGTAAAACAACCCCCTGGTGGTGTTGGGGGAGGTGGTGGGGGAGAGTGGGGTTTGGGGGGGGGTGGTGGGGTGTTCTTCCACCACAGTTTACTTAGTGGGGGGTTGGAATCCCGTGTCCCTACACCCCTTTCCTCACGTGTGCCCAGGTTGACGACTTCACCCAAGCTTGGCAGATGGAGGGCAAACATGTCCGGATATACGTAAAAATATACATGAAATACATACTTTTCCCCAACCAGTCTACACGTGACGTGCAGGTGTGTGTGTGTGTGTGTGTGTGTGTGTGTGTGTGTGTGTTCTTCCAGAACAACACCATCAAAACGTGGTTGCTCACGAAGACATAAATACGTTCTTGGTTAGGTTAGGTTAGGTTAGGTTAGGGTCAGTTAGGTTAGGTTAGGTTAGGTTCTCACTAGTGGGTGACTGTGTTGCTTTGTGTTGCACGGGTCGGTTGCGTCAGACGTACACACACACACACACACCCACATACACACACACACACACACACACACACACACTTCTACTTTCGTAATCTACGTGACCGGGAGTCCGGTTGGGTCAAAGGTTAACCCTTCAATACGACGGTACGGCTCAGTACGATGGGTTACGTCTTTACACTAACCCTTAAGGGTCATTAGTCCAGGAGACCATGCCAAAAGTAACTAAAAATTGGGCCGTCGTGTTCAAGGGTCGTATACCGTCGTGTTCAAGGGTCGTATACCGTCGTGTTCAAGGGTCACTTATGGCTAAGGCTGATCACTGCTGCTTCTAAGGTCTGACGACTCAAGGCCCAGCTGTCGCTGATATCTTATGGCTGACAACTGACACTAATGACTGACAGCTGACGCTCATGACTGACAGCCGACGCTGACGCCCCACGCCGGGTGATTTACAGCGATGCAAATAACCCGGGCACATGACAAACCCCTTTTCTTATGCGGTCAGCATGCAAGTGACAAATTTTCATGTGACGGGTGTCATGGACGACCCACTCTGACGGTGTCAAAGGGTAACGACCGAAATTACCTACGACAGCTTAAACGACCCTGTAGCGCTCTGATGATGGGAATTGGTCTATTCAGGTGTGGAGTTCTTCAGGGAGGGGAAAAGGGGGGGAGGGAGGGAGGAGGGGGAAAGGGGGGGGGGGGAGGGAGGGGGGGTCTTCACCACCAAGGGGAGGCTGAGGGAGGGGAGACCCCCAAAGGGGCGGGGGTGAGGGGCTGGGGGGGGAAGGGGGGGGGAAGGGGGAGCCATGGGGGGGGGGCCCCTACGCAGGGGGGGAAGGGCTTTAATAGTCTGGGGTGGTTTTAAAGAAGGACGAAGGAGGGGTAGGGGTGGGGTTTCGGGTTTGTCTGAGGGGGGGGGGGGGGTCCTGGGGAGGAGGAGAGGGGTGCTGGGTGTCTTTGGGGGATCTAGGGAGGGAGGAGGGGAGACTTTTTAGGGAGGGTTTTTTAGGGGGATTTTGAGGGGGGTGGAGGGAACGTGGGCGGCGTTAGAGAAAAAGGGTGAAGGGCGCTGGGTCCTGGGGGGCTGTCACAGTTAGGCCTTGGAAGGGAAAAGGAGGGGGGGGGAGGGGGGGGCTCCCTGGGGGGGAGGAGGGGGGGGGTTGTTGTCGTTTAGGGGGGGGGAAGGATGGAGGGGAGGGGAATGGTGATGGAGATGGGGTGCGTGCCATGAAGGAGGAAATGATGAAGGAGAGGCGTGTGTGTGTGTGTGTGTGTGTGTGTGTGTGTGTGTGTGTCCTGGGGGAGGGGAGAGGAGGCAGGGGTGTGTTTGTCCAGGCCAGGCCAGATGTTTGCCTGGGGAGCCCCCGCAGTCCTCCCCCCCCCGGGGCCCCGACCTTTGATCCTCACCTGGAGGGAGTCCAGGGCTTACCCCTCCCCGCCCATCACGGGGGGGGGGGGATTTTTTAGCGACCCCGGCCCGCGTCGTGCAAGGTGGGGAGAGTAACGCTGGGGAGTGTAGTCGGCCTGCCTGGTGCTAGGTGGGAGGTGGGTGCTGGGGGGATACTATTCAGCCTGGCCTAGGCGGGGAGGAAAATATTTTGGGATTGGGTGTTTTTTGGGTGGGTTGTGGGTGGGGGGGAAAGGAATTTTCATAGGGAAGGGTGGGAGGGGGGAATTCTCAAGGGGATGCGTGGGGGGGTGGATTTCTAAAGGGATGCGGGGGGGTGGGGAAATTCCAAGGGGGGAAAGCGGGTTGGGTGGGAATTCTAAGGGGAATGTGGGGGGGGGGGGGCATTCCAGTGGGAGCTGGGGGGGGGGGTGGGAATTCTCAAATGGGAATGCTGGGTGGGTTGGGTACTTTCAATATCTAATTAGGTGCCCAAATCCTTCAGATGGGGAGTAAAATGGGGTGGGGGCGGGTCATGGGTAAGTGGAGGGCTTTCAGTATGAGCTTAAGATTTCTTCCATGATGACAGTTTACTTAAGATTCGTGACGATGTTGACTTAGATTATTTGGGCAGATATTTTCAAATTTACGTTGGCGTATATTAATATACGGGGTAGAATACCAAATTTTTTGGGCAGTTATTAGATATACTTGGCAATTACTTCGATTTTTTTCAGGCTAGTTAAAAGAAAAAATAATCTATTTTAAATCCCGATCATAGAAGTTCCTTAATTGTTAAAATAACAGAAAAAAAATTTTTATTGGGGGGTTTCATTTGACATCACACTTCAAAATTTGCCCATTTACATATTCATTCTTTCTGCTTTATTCATTCCCATCGCACCCGCCACCATGGAATAAAATCCCTCTCCCTCCTCATGTGTGCGAGGTAGCGCTAGGAAAAGACAACAAAGCCCCCCTTCAAGCAATTGCAAACACCTTCGCTTTTCGACCCCTGTGCAGACGATACACAGCTGATCCTCAGCTGTATCGATATACAATGCTGCACTACAGCTGTTGCTATATACAGTACTGTAGACCCTGCGGGGAAACCAGTCCTCTCGCCCCCCTTTCAGCTACAGTGATTGGGTCGGGTAAAAAACAAACCAAAAACACACACAGGGGGGTGGGGGGGTGGACGTAACCTCCCCCCCAACACCCCCACACACACCCAAAAGTTCCCCTTTCAGGGGGAAAAGAAACCCCCCCCCCCAAGTGAGGGGGGGGGAGCTAGTCAATTTACCACAGTACGCCAGCGGGCCCGCACTCTCCCCCTAAGGGGGGAAGGGGCCCAGCCCTTTCCCCCCTTTTTTACCCTCTAAATCTTAGTGACGAGTGATTTCCCCTCCCCCCACACCCCCCTTCCTCTCTTCTTTTCTCTTTCCTCTCTCTCTCTCTCCTCTCTCTCTCCCTCCCTCCCCCCCAGCGGCATGAAAACTATACTCCACGGGTGGGGAAAAGGGAAAGAAAGAGAGAGGTGCGGAGAAGGGAGAAGAGGAGGAGGGGAAAAAGGAGAGAGGGTGGGGGGAGGGGTCTTATTCTTCTGTAGAGGAGGAAGTGGGGGGGGGGGGGGGGGGTGGTAGTTTGGGTGAGGGAGGGGGCGGGGGGAGAGGAGGGGGTTGTGGGGGGGGGGATTTGGGGGGGGGTTTTTTGGGAGTGGGGGGGAGGGGGGGGGGGGGTGGCCCCCTGGTGGGTTGTGGGGTGGGGGGGGGGGTTTGTGGGGGGGTTGGGGGTTGAGTTTCACTGATCAAGTCTTTCGGGAAAATGATTTTATTACTGGCCCCAGGGGTACCCCGGTGAGGGAGAGATTACTGGGGGGGTACTCTCTCTCCTCCCCCTCTCTCTCTCTCTCTCTCTCTCTCTCTCTCTCTCTCTCATACACACACTCTCTCTCTTTCACTCACACATACTCTCTCTCTTTCATACAATACTCTCTCTCATAACTCCCCTCTGTCTCTCTCTCTCTCTCTTTTGTTGTCTGTTTTTTGTCTCTCTCTCTCTCTCTCTCTCATCACCCCCCCAGGTGTGTGTCCGGGGAATCCCCCCCTCCCCCTACACAAAACTCGCCCCGGCCATCTTCAGGAAATGGCCTCCCCCTCCTCCCTCCTCCCCTCCCCCCTCAGCATCCAAAGACACAGCTTCCCAGAAAACTCCGGGAGGAGGAGGAGGTGACCCGCTGAAGGCCTCTCCCTCAGTTGCTACGTGACTTGCTCCCCCCCCCCCCCCCGCACGGCAGCCGGGGGGAACCACCACACTGTTCCGACCAGCATCCTGCACGACGCACCAAGACTGGACGAGAGAACAGCAGCGGTGGTGCTATCTACGTGAGAGAGAGAGAGAGAGGAGAGAGAGAGAGAGAGAGAGAGAGAGAGAGAGAGAGAGAGAGAGAGAGGGAGAGAGAGAGAGAGAGGAGGTGAGCATGACCTTCCCCCCCCCCACCCCCCAACATATCATAAAAGGCCGGTAATTCCTCCCGCTCCTCCACCACCACCACCACCACCACCACACCCATAATCTCCACCTCCACGCCCACCACCACAATCTCCACCTCCACCACTACTACAATCTCCCCCATCATCATCTCCATCACCACAATCTCCCCCTCATCATCTCCACCACCATCACCACAACCTCCCCCATCATCATCACCACCACCACCACAACCTCCCTCATCATCTCCACCACCACCACCACAATCTCCCCCATCATCTCCACCACCACCACCACAACCTCCCTCATCATCTCCACCACCACCACCACAATCTCCCCCATCATCTCCACCACCATCACCACAACCTCCCTCATCATCTCCACCACCACCACCACAATCTCCCCCATCATCTCCATCACCACCACCACAACCTCCCTCATCATCTCCACCACCATCACCACAATCTCCCCCATCATCTCCATCACCACCACCAGAACCTCCCTCATCATCTCCACCACCACCACCACAATCTCCCCCATCATCTCCATCACCATCACCAAAATCTCCCCCATCATCTCCACCACCACCCCCACAATCTCCCCCATCATCTCCACCACCACCACCACAATCTCCCCATCATCTCCACCACCACCACCACAATCTCCCTCATCACCACCACCACCACCACCACCACAATCTCCCTCATCACCACCACCACCACCACCACCACAATCTCCCCCATCATCACCACCACCATCCAAGAGGACCATGACACCCAGAAACCTGGCTGAGGGTTGACCCTGAAAACACGCTTCATGACCTCCCTTTGACCCCCATGACCATACACGGCATGAGCTAACCTCCAGGACCCAGGGCCTCGTGTGTGTGTGTGTGTGTGTGTGTGTGTGTGTGTGTGTGTGTGTGTGTGTGTGTGTGTGTCTGTGTGTGTGTGTATGTGTGTGTGTGTGTGTGTGTGTGTGTGTGTGTGTGTGTGTGAAAGCAATCTCACACGGTCCCCTTCGGGAAACTGACCACAGACAGCTTTCCTAAGTCACGACCCACAACCACTAACTAGTCCTCATTAACTAGCGATTATGTACCCACTCGCCATAACTAGCTATCGTCACTAGCCCTCACACCTCGCCAACATACCCCCCCACCATAACTAGCCACCCCTCACCATAACTAGCTACCATCATCCCCACCATAACTAGCCACCACACAACTAGTTTCTCCCATACACTACCACATCCCATCCTCCACATACTTTCCCTCACCCCCATTCCTTCCATTCCCTCGCCGTATGAAATATAAACCTTCACATAAACTCACCATCACCACCACCTCCTCCACCAGCTCACCATCACCACCACCATCACCTCCTCCACCAGCTCACCATCACCACCACCATCACCTCCTCCACCAGCTCACCATCACCACCACCATCACCTCCTCCTCCTCCTGCAGCTAAGACTATATTCAGGTGTACAAGCCACAATGCTGGCGTCTCCAACATACATGAATACATACACATGTGTACATGAATACATACACATATGTACATGAATACATACACATATGTACGTGAATACATACACATATGTACGTGAATACATACACATATGTACGTGAATACATACACATATGTACGTGAATACATACACATATGTACGTGAATACATACACATATGTACGTGAATACATACACATATGTACGTGAATACATACACATATGTACGTGAATACATACACATATGTACGTGAATACATACACATATGTACGTGAATACATACACATATGTACGTGAATACATACACATATGTACGTGAATACATACACATATGTACATGAATACATACACATATGTACATGAATACATACACATGTGCCCGCGTGTTGGGTTCCTCGTCGGTTAACAGTCAAACGGTAACGAAGTCATACGGTCTATAAGGTGGTGGTATATATATATATATATATATATATATATATATATATATATATATATATATATATATATATATATATATATATACCATCAGTTCTACATTGCAAATAGAAACCTACAATTTGATGGTGTTTAAAGAGAAATCGTATAATCATTGTATTTGATATCATCTCTAAAACCCACAATTTAGCGTATGCGCACGTGCGCGCTTACATTGAACACGTGCGTAATGACCTTCAACACGAGGGATTCGAACCGAGCGCCATCGGCTCGGGTACGCTGACCACTCGGCTATGCTGGGCGGGCACACCCATAGTCTGGTCAACGTACCCCCCCCCCCCCCCCAGCCATCACGCTCATGGTACGATGGTTCGAATCCCTGCCGTAGAGAGAGAGAGAGAGAGAGAGAGAGAGAGAGAGAGGCAGCCGGACAGGTGGCCGGCGAGAGCCACCTGTCGGCCACTTTCAGAGCCAACGAGGGTGGAAGTGACCAACCCAGCCGGAAATGCTACGGTGAAAGTCGCTGATGACGGCGCCAGGCGGAGAGAGAGAGAGAGAGAGAGAGAGAGAGAGAGAGAGAGAGAGAGAGAGAGAGAGAGAGAGAGAGAGAGAGCGCCACGGGACGGCAGCTCGTGTATGCCACTCGTGCTCCGAAGAAAACGATGTCGGGGTGGAACCTAACTCGCTGAGTGGGAGGGGAGGGGGGGGAGGGGGGAAGGTAGTTAGTTAGTTAGTTAGTTAGTTCAGACCCCAGTGTTGTCGTGCGGGTGATCCTATTAATTACCAATTATCATATAAATGATCGCCACCACGCACTGCATGATGTCAGGGATTATAAAGAAAATGGGGGGTGGTGATGGTGGTGGTGGGGGGGGGGTAGTTATTAATTGATACAATCAGAGGTGTTGTTAAGTGTTAAGACCCGTGTTATAACATGATAACACGTTCATAACTTTACTAAGTGTATATAATACAACATTACTGTATTAATGTATATAATGCAATATGCGAGTAGAATATATATATATATATATATATATATATATCTTTCTTTTTCTTTCATACTATTTGCCATTTCCCGCGATAGCGAGGTAGCGTTAAGAACAGAGGACTGGGTCTTTGGGGGAATATCCTCACCTGGCCCTCTTCTCTGTTCCTTCTTTTGGGAAAAAAAAAAAGAAAAAAAAAAAACGAGAGAGGAGGATTTCCAGCCTCCCGCTCCCTTCCCTTTTAGTCGCCTTCTACAACACGCAGGGAATACGTGGGAAGTATTCTTTCTCCCCTATCCCCAGGGAATATATATATATATATATATATATATATATATATATATATATATATATATATATATATATATATATATATATATATATATATATATATATACATATATATATATATCCGTCTATCTATCTGTCTATCTACTATTGTTTTCTATTCTGTCTGCGAGTCCATGTGTACTTGTCCGTGAAGCGGAGGTCAAAGGTCACCCAGTGGTCAGGCGGCCTCAACGAGGGAGAGCAGATAAGAATAAGCATTTCCTCTGTGCCAGCGGCTGGAGAGAGAGAGAGAGAGAGAGAGAGAGAGAGAGAGAGAGAGAGAGAGAGAGAGAGAGAGAGAGAGAGAGAGAGAGCATACTGGCCAGGTCATTCTGAACTGTACTTGGAGAATATTCTGAGCTATACCTGGAGAATATTCTGAGGTGTACCTGGAGAATATTCTGAGCTATACCTAGAGAATATTCTGGGCTGTACCTGGAGAATATTCTGAGGTGTACCTGGAGAATATTCTGAGCTGTACCTGGAGAATATTCTGAGGTGTACCTAGAGAATATTCTGAGCTGTACCTGGAGAATATTCTGAATTGTACCTGGAGAATATTCTGAGGTGTACCTGGAGAATATTCTGAGCTATACCTGGAGAATATTCTGAGCTGTACCTGGAGAATATTCTGAGCTGTACCTGGAGAATATTCTGAGCTTTACCTGGAGAATATTCTGGGCTGTACCTAGAGGATATTCTGAGCTGTACCTGGGGAATATTTTGAGCTGTACCTGGAGAATATTCTGAGCTGTACCTGGAGGAGACCACAGGGTACAGAAAGACTCTCTGGGGGTACATAGAGAAATCAGCGACGGTACAGAGAGAGAGTGTTGGAGACAGAGATACAGAAGATGATGATGATGGTGGTGGTGGTTTGAGTACATTGCTCACGAACAAAACAAAGCGATATTCTTCTTTCAAAATAACAACTCGAACCCCATATGGTACCAGGAGGAGGGGGGGGGGGATCCCGGTGGTACACATGGGCTTAAACGGTACATGGTAACGACTGAGGAACACATGAACGAACGCTGGGAACAGAAGAACCTCGTGAACAAGATGTGTGTTCATCATACTGGCACAAGGGGGAAAACAAAAGTTAAAAGTTACAGAGGGAATTACCTGATGATACAGGGGTACATTTTTAAGTAAATGTGAGTCGAGTAAAGTGTATATACTTAACACACTTATATGCTTTAATAGGTATATGCAAATACTTACCAAGTGTCACAGTTAAAACGATAAATAGTTGGGAAAGACAGAAATGATAAAGCCCATGATGGAAGAGGTTAATTATAAAGATATTTTATACTGATATAACATATTTAGAACATGAGGAACACTTAAGACCAAACATATACCCGGGGACGAATTCTAGGTTCCACACGTAGAACATAAAGATATCAAGTAGTGATCTTTGGTGTCCAATATAGATATTCGTTTCAAGTAAAGCTATCTTGAGGAATTGTAAGATTTGGAGTCTACTTTAGACAGAAGGCAAGTGGGCGCAGACACTTTTAGTCATGTGGGAAGGGAGGAGCCGTGTGTAGCCCAGCTGATCACACACACACACACACACACACACACACACACTACCATCCCTTCCGTCTCGAGTCTTCCCTTCCTATGAGTTCACTTTCCCTGATGTATGGGTTCTCCTCTTCCACTGATGGAAGGGATGTGTTAGCTTCGTCCTTTCCAGGCTTGGGTGTGCGTGGGTAGGACCGTGAGGGGGTAGGGTGGGGGAAGGGGTTTGGTGCTTCACTGTGGGTGTATGTGGACCAATGTGTGGGTGGGAGGAGATGGGAGAGGTTGGTTGCTTGGAGAGAGAACGGGAGACTGGAGGGGTTAGTTGGCTGGGGTGATGGAAAAAAGAAGATGGGAAGAGTTGGTTGAACGGAGTGATAAGAGAGAAAATGGGAAGGGTTGGTAACTTGGAGGGATGGCAGAAGATGGGAGACGGAAGGAGTCGGTTGCCTAGAGAAGATGGGATGGGGTTGGATGCTTCGGAGAGCGTGTTTACCCGGGCGATCGCTCGACGCAACGAACACTGTTGTGGAAGGAGCAGGGAGGGAGGGAGGGTGGGAGGGGGGCGTTTAAAACTAGGGCGTCAGCGTTCACGGGCGTTTAACGGGCGCGTGTGCGTGTAGGGAGGAGGGGCGTGTGCTGGCGTGGACACAGGTGGTGGTGGTGGGAGGGTGACTTTCCCCTGGGAGAGAGAGAGAGAGAGAGAGAGAGAGAGAGAGAGAGAGAGAGAGAGAGAGAGAGAGAGAGAGGTTTTTTCCGGGTGGTGGCGGGAATTAATGGCTGGTTTTCACTCTTTGGCTTACTGACGATGATATCTCCCCCCCCCACACACACACCTCCTTCCCCCCCCCGGCACACTCATGGCTTCGGGTGCTGGGGGGAAGGGGAGGGAGAGGGGGGAAGGGAAACTGGTGTGTGTGTGTGTGTGTGTGTGTGTGTGTGTGTGTGTGTGTGTGTGTGTGTGTGTGTTCCCCTGGGAGAGAAAAAGGGGGTGGGTTCCCCCCTCCCCTGGGGTTTGAGTCGAGGGGGGGGGTAGGGGGGATGGGGGATGCTTTTCCAAGGAGGCCTTGTGCGTAGGCGGTGGGGCGATGATGGGGGGGGGGGGGGGGAAGGATTACTGGAAGTGGAGCTGGAAGCAAGAACACCACAGCCACGGCTGTTTCCAGGAAGAGGCTCAGGACAAGAGAGAGAGAGAGAGAGAGAGAGAGAGAGAGAGAGAGAGAGAGAGAGAGAGAGAGAGAGAGAGAGAGAGAGAGAGAGAGTAGGATGTGCCTCCAGAAGCGAGCTGAGGGAGGCCTCTGTGGTTTCCACTTCCAGAGGTGAGGAGAGGAAGAAGGTTTCCAGGGCTTACTCCTTCCAGACGAGGGTAAAAGAGGGCTTCCATGGGAGGCAGGCAGCTTCCAGGAAAGTTCTAAGGATGGTTTCCAGGAGTCGCCACTTCCAGAGGACAGTACAAGAAGGTTTCCAGGCGGAGTTTCTACCTTCACGAGAGAGTAGGCCAGCCATTCCAAGGGGCGTCTGGTCCAGTCAGAGATCATGGGTGGTGGAGGCGTCATTTCCAGCGATGGGAAAGCGGTCATTAGCCTCCAGCGAAGGAAAGGGAAAAGAGACACCGGCCAAGGAACAGGTGGGAAGGGAGAGTTAAAAAAAAGAGACGAAAGTCATGGAAAAGGAAGGGTATGCCTATGCGTATAAAGTCACCGTGGAACAGGTACTTAACATCTGCATATTTGATATCATTCCAGATGTAAGACGGAAGATAACGGAGCGGAAGAGAGAGATGTGTGATGAAGAGGACACGAATCAAAGAAGGAGGAAGAAGATGATGAAACATTACCAATACACGAGAATTGATAACGATACACTGGCCATCATTATGATCAACGTCAGGTGGAGTAACGAGCAGGAGGCCAGGATGAACTACACGTTGAACACAGTGGCGGGGGAGGCTAGGATGAACTGCACGTTGAACACAGTGGCGGGGGAGGCCAGGATGAACTGCACGTTGAACACAGTGGCGGGGGAGGCTAGGATGAACTGCACGTTGAACACAGTGGCGGGGGAGGCCAGGATGAACTGCACGTTGAACACAGTGGCGGGGGAGGCTAGGATGAACTGCACGTTGAACACAGTGGCGGGGGAGGCCAGGATGAACTGCACGTTGAACACAGTGGCGGGGGAGGCTAGGATGAACTGCACGTTGAACACAGTGGCGGGAGGAGGCTAGGATGAACTGCACGTTGAACACAGTGGCGGGAGGAGGCTAGGATGAACTGCACGTTGAACACAGCAGTATTAACGAAGAGGTTGATGAACATTGACCATCCTCCCTCATAACATCAGCAGGTGCACCAACACTGTGAGGAAGAGAGTGAGGGAGTCCGACTCTCTCTCTCTCTCTCCCTCTCTCTCTCTCTCTCTCTCTCTCTCTCTCTCTCTCTCTCTCTCTCTCTCTCTCTCTCTCTCCAGCAGCCTCCAAAATCACCTCCGATGGGCGGCCAACACCACCACGCACCATCATCAGACCTCTAACACCACCTCCATCAGACCACCACCACGCACAATCATCAGACCTCCAACACCAACTCCATCAGACCTCCAACACCACCTCCACCAGACCTCCAACACCACCTCCATCAGACCTCCAACACCAACTCCATCAGACCTCCAACACCACCTCCATCAGACCTCCAACACCACCTCCATCAGACCTCCAACACCACCTCCATCAGACCTCCAACACCACCTCCACCAGACCTCCAACACCACCTCCACCAGACCTCCAACACCACCTCCATCAGACCTCCAACACCAACTCCATCAGACCTCCAACACCACCTCCATCAGACCTCCAACACCACCTCCATCAGACCTCCAACACCACCTCCATCAGACCTCCAACACCAACTCCATCAGACCTCCAACACCACCTCCATCAGACCTCCAACACCACCTCCATCAGACCTCCAACACCACCTCCATCAGACCTCCAACACCACCTCCATCAGACCTCCAACACCACCTCCATCAGACCTCCAACACCACCTCCATCAGACCTCCAACACCACCTCCATCAGACCTCCAACACCACCTCCACCAGACCTCCAACACCACCTCCACCAGACCTCCAACACCACCTCCATCAGACCTCCAACACCAACTCCATCAGACCTCCAACACCACCTCCATCAGACCTCCAACACCACCTCCATCAGACCTCCAACACCACCTCCATCAGACCTCCAACACCACCTCCATCAGACCTCCAACACCACCTCCATCAGACCTCCAACACCACCTCCATCAGACCTCCAACACCACCTCCATCAGACCTCCAACACCAACTCCATCAGACCTCCAAACACCACCTCCATCAGACCTCCAACACCACCTCCATCAGATCTCCAACACCACCTCCATCAGACCTCCAACACCACCTCCATCAGACCTCCAACACCACCTCCATCAGACCTCCAACACCACCTCCATCAGACCTCCAACACCACCATCATCAGACCTCCAACACCACCTCCATCAGACCTCCAACACCACCTCCATCAGACCTCCAACACCAACTCCATCAGACCTTCAACACCACCTCCATCAGACCTCCAACACCACCTCCATCAGACCTCCAACACCACCTCCATCAGACCTTCAACACCACCTCCATCAGACCTCCAACACCACCTCCATCAGACCTCCAACACCACCTCCATCAGACCTCCAACACCACCTCCATCAGACCTCCAACACCACCTCCATCAGACCTCCAACACCACCTCCATCAGACCTCCAACACCACCTCCATCAGACCTCCAACACCACCTCCATCAGACCTCCAACACCACCTCCATCAGACCTCCAACACCCACCTCCATCAGACCTCCAACACCACCTCCATCAGACCTCCAACACCACCCTCCATCAGACCTCCAACACCACCTCCATCAGACCTCCAACACCACCTCCATCAGACCTCCAACACCACCTCCATCAGACCTCCAACACCACCTCCATCAGACCTCCAACACCACCAGTGATATTCAACGACCAACAGTACTTCAGGGAACATGACCCCCCCCCTCCCCCCCTCCACTTATCTCCACCTCCCATCTACAACAACAACAACAACAACAACAACAACAACACAGCTGTTGTTGCTGGTACTCTCACTATGAAGGCTACAGCTGCCGCCACCGGGGGGGGGGGGGGGGGGGGGGGGGGGGGCACACCTCCTTACACCTCACCCCTCCCCCTCCTCCCACCCCCCACCCCCCCCCCCCCCCCTAAAACACGTGACAGTGTTCAGATCGCCGCCCCCCCCCACCCCACGAGGCACCATGCCACGTGTGGACGCGCGCTCGTCTCTTCTCTCTTCCAAACACGACTTTGTAACGCATGTCACATTGATGTACATACACCAAACACGTGGTTTTATTAGCACAGCTGACCCGTGGTATGGTATCATACAAGTCATACTGTATCATACACGTGGTACTTTATCATACACGTGGTACTATATAATAAACGTGCTACTGTATCATACACGTGGTACTGCATCATACAGTGGTACTGTATCATACGTAGTACTGTATGATAAACGTGCTACTGTATCATACACACGGTACTGTATCATACACGTGGTAGTGTATCACACACACGGTACTGTATTATACACGTGGTACTCGACCATGCACGTGGTGCGGCACGGTGAACACGTGGTTCGTGCAGGCCATCCGTGGGTGGCTGGACACGTGGTTGTGGTGTAGTGAGGAGGAGGAGGAGGAAGAAAGTGCCACACCAGACAGTGTTCCCGGACGTAATAACTTAACGCGGTCGTCACAAGTAACAACTTCTGTACCTAACAACTTTCCCTTAACAGCCAGTTGACGCCCTTAACCATCCCCCCCCCCCCGTAAGCTGTGATTTTTACCTGCAGCTGGTGTGTGTGTGTGTGTGTGTGTGTGTGTGTGTGTGTGTGTGTCTGTGTGTATGTGTGTGTGTGTGTGTGTGTGTGTGTATGTGTCTGTGTGTGTGTGTGTGTGTGTGTGTGTGTGTGTGTGTGTCTGTGTCTGTGTGTCTGTGTGTGTGTGTGTGTGTGTGTGTGTGTATGTGTCTGTGTGTGTGTGTGTGTGTGTGTGTGTGTGTGTGTATGTGTCTGTGTCTGTGTGTGTGTGTGTGTGTGTGTGTGTGTGTTACGGTTTGGTTACGATGTTATGATGTCTCTGTCATGGAAGCGTCACGCCTCAGCCGCCATGAAGCTGTCACGTGACGTCTCTGTCTATTCTCCTGTCTATTTCTTCATCTCTCTCTCTCTCTCTCTCTCTCTCTCTCTCTCTCTCTCTCTGTGTTCGCCTATTTGACAATCTGCTTCCTGTCAATCTGTGTCTGTCTGTCTGTCTCTCTGACATGCGAACCAGTCTATCAGCGTCCCTGACTGTCTACTCTCCCCCCCTCCCCCCTAACCCCCTCCCCCCCATACACACAGCACAGACAATGATGACGTCAGCAAGGTCAGCGTCAGCATCCGGTCAATACGTGGTGACCTGACCTACCAGCCACCTCCCTACCCCCCCCCCCCCCCACCACAGGTCAGGAGGTCGAAGGTCAAAGTCACAGGGGTCAGATAACAAGGTCATGGGGAGGAAGGGGGTCATCATAAACCAAGGTCATGGCGGGGGTGGGGCTTAAAACTAGGTCAGGCGTTTAAAACGAGATCAGGGGTCAAATAACATGGTTGAGGGGTCAAAGGTCAATGACTTGTAGAAAAGACTCTCAGATGAATTGATATTTTCCTTTGTATTTTTTTCTAATTGTATTATCTTTTCAAGACACAGCGACCATGTTTAAGCCAGCCGAGCCGTACTGACGGTCATATCAACATGTTCAGTACATAGTATAAACATGCAATGTGCAAATATGAAGAGTACACAATACATAGTGCAGATGTATTACAGTACATAGTACATAAATAGGTGGTACAAAGATACAGAGTACAGAGTACAAAGGGAGGACACATATAGAACAGATATGAGCACCTTAGTACAGAGTACAGGCATGTACATATACGTACAGCACGGTACATAGTACAGGCATGTACATATACGTACAGCACGGTACATAGTACAGGCATGTACATATACGTACAGCACGGTACATAGTACAGGCATGTACATATACGTACAGCACGGTACATAGTGCAAGGCATGTACATATACGTATAGCACGGTACATACTACATGCATTTATTGTACAAATATGCAGAGTACGTAGTACATACTACATACATATGTAGTATAAAAGTACAATACATAGTACACCGTAACGATACACACATTACAAATATGTAGAGGATAGAATACAGCTATGACCTAGCGCTGAGCCAAGGCACCATGGCTGGAGGAAGGTCTACAGTGTATCGGGGTCACACACACACACACACACACACACACACACATACACACACACACGTGGGAGGGGAAGTGAAAGAGAGAACAAAGTTAAGAAAGAGAAGAAAATGGGAAGAAAGTGGCAATAATGACAAGAATAACGAGAGAGAGAGAGAGAGAGAGAGAGAGAGAGAGAGAGAGAGAGAGAGAGAGAGAGAGAGAGAGAGAGAGAGAGAGAAATACATATAGAAAGAAATATATGCGTTTAATGACAGAGAAATGTAATTAATCAAAAAATCAATTCAAAAACTGTCCATAACATATGCATACCTACCAGAGTAAACACACACACACACACACACAGACCCAGATCGCGTTTTCTTCGTATCATCAAGATGGTCTGCTAGTGTGAACGTTGGAGAGTATATAAACATAATGGCCCGTTGGCACGCCATGAGACCTACGTCCACTTTCCCTCCGCGGACCATCTTCCCCAGAGGCCGTACCGTCTGGCTCCACCATCTTAACGTGGCCAGCCAGAGAAAACGTAGAGACGCCCCCCCACTGACGATGAGCGCCACTTTTCCCCGTTTTTTCCCACTTTACGTCACACACTTCCGTTTTCTTCCGGAGACTCTGGGGGAACTGAATGTCTTTTGTTCTCGTCTTTCATGCATGGTTCGCTCGCTGTCTCCCGCGTAAGAGAGGTAGCGTCCAGAACAGATGACTGAGAATAAGTGGAACAAATATCTCAATTGGGGTCTCTCTCTCTCTCTCTCTCTCTCTCTCTCTCTCTCTCTCTCTCTCTCTCTCTCCATCATTTGGAAAGCAATACAGGAGGGGAAGATTTCCAGCCTTGCCCCCAACGCCTTCCTCTCCCCCTCTCTCCCCGACCCACCCTCTCCCATCTCCCCAACCTACGACGAGACGCAGGAGATAACTGGGGAGTATTGTATCCTCCCCAGTTCCCTCTTACCTTCATCTATGTTGTTTGGTTAAAGGGGAGAAAAAGTTTTATTTTCTTTCTTTTTTTTTCTGCAGGCATTACGTACATACCTATAGAGTAATCTGACAGCTCGAGGGGGAAAGTATTAGAAAGAGGGAAAGTAATAAGTTGGGGGAGAAAACTGAGGGAGGAAAGTGAGTTTTCAACCCAGGCTGGGGTGGGGTGGGTGTGGGTGGGGGGGGAGCAGTGACTGCACGCACGCGACATTTGGCGCGGGGGGGGGGGGGGGGGGGGGCGGGGGATGGGGGGGGGGAGTTTGAGAATGGACGAAAACGAGGAAGAAAGAAAGAAAACAGGTGTTGGTGGTCCACACCAAACTATCGTCACAAAGTGACCAACAACTGACAATTTGTTACAACCAATTCCTCACGCCTGACAGCGCCTAGATCAACGAAAAATCCCCCGTTTAATTATCTTAATCCCTTCATCAAACGAGGCTTGCGAGGTGATCAACGCTGTTCTATCTCTGGCGTTGATCAACGCGTTCTATCTCTGGCGTTGATTAACGTGTTCTATCTCTGGCGTTGATCAACGCGTTCTATCTCTGGCGTTGATCAACGTGTTCTATCTCTGGCGTTGATCAACGCGTTCTATCTCTGGCGTTGATCAACGTGTTCTATCTCTGGCGTTGATCAACGCGTTCTATCTCTGGCGTTGATCAACGCGTTCTATCTCTGGCGTTGATCAACGCGTTCTATCTCTGGCGCTGATCAACGCGTTCTATCTCTGGCGTTGATCTACGCGTTCTATCTCTGGCGTTGATCAACGCGTTCTATCTCTGGCGTTGATCAACGTGTTTTATCTCTGGCGTTGATCAACGCGTTCTATCTCTGGCGCTGATCAACGCGTTCTATCTCTGGCGTTCACAGTGCTCAACGGGTGATTATGATCACGACATACACCTCTGAGGGTCGAACGCGGGGGCTTGGGTGGAACTTGTGATGATGTGGACGGGCGCAGCTGTACGTCCAGGAGACGGTCTACAAGTCTCTCAACCAGGCATTGCTCGACACTGCAACGTTCCATGTTAGTTCCTTCTCATAAGAAACACCACCAGTGGGTAGACAACCCACTAACCATTCGTTAGAATTAACTTCATTTATCATCACATTACGTCTCGTTCACAACCGTTGAATATATCACTATGTTGCATTAATGAATTGCCAGTAAAGTTGGCTGTCAAAGTAGGCAACTCTCATCTTGCCAGTAGTACAAGATACAGACGTAGATGGCGCCACAACCCGCTGGTGCACAAATGTTTCCGGTTGGTGGTGTTCGAGTCTGGCATTGTGCCTGTCATCAAATTTATATTTTATGGACAAGACAGAGAACCATTTACAAATATTGCGTACGACTAAGCTGTCCAGTTTATATAGACCTTGACTAATATTCACCTTTCTTGTGTATATAAACTGGCAGAGAGAGAGAGAGAGAGAGAGAGAGAGAGAGAGAGAGAGAGAGAGAGAGAGAGAGAGAGAGAGAGAGAGAGAGAGAGAGATGGGGAGGGGGTGGGGGAGTCCTGTGAAGTTTCCCATGATACGGTGACGGAGGAAAACGGGAGGAGGTATACTGGTGGGAAGTGTTTATGTGTGTGTGTGTGTGTGTGTGTGTGTGTGTGTGTGTGTGTGTAAGGGGTATATACGTCAGCATCATCGTGGCACTTCCCCTGAAATCTGCGCGAAGTCTAAATTGACCAGAAATAGTCGAGAGTTTCCGAAATATTCAAAAATCCACATCTGAGGGACTTTCTCATTTTACACTTTTACTCTCCGAAGTGAACTTGGGAGATGATCCACTCGCGTGTGTGGCGCTGGGCTTGGGTGTGGGGAGAAGAGCTTGGGTCGCCCCGTGGCAGACGAGGGGGGAGAAGTAGCTCTGGGTGAGTGATGACAGCGAGGGAGGAGAGAGATTGGGGAGGGAGGAGGACAGCACATGGGAGGGACAGATAACACAAGACCTGATGGTCTATGACCAGGTTATCTGCTGGAGGACAGTACATGGGAAAGACAGATAACACAAGACCTGATGGTCTATGACCAGGTTATCTGCTGGAGGACAGTACAACATGGGAAGACAGATAACACAAGACCTGATGGTCTATGACCAGGTTATCTGCTGGAGGACAGTACAACATGGGAAGGACAGATAACACAAGACCTGATGGTCTATGACCAGGTTATCTGCTGGAGGACAGTACAACATGGGAAGGACAGATAACACAAGACCTGATGGTCTATGACCAGATTATCTGCTGGAGGACAGTACATGGGAAGGACAGATAACACAAGACCTGATGGTCTATGACCAGGTTATCTGCTGGAGGACAGTACATGGGAAGGACAGATAACACAAGACCTGATGGTCTATGACCAGGTTATCTGCTGGAGGACAGTACATGGGAAGGACAGATAACACAAGACTTGATGGACTATGACCAGGTTATCTGCTGGAGGACAGTACAACATGGGAAGGACAGATAACACAAGACCTGATGGTCTATGACCAGGTTATCTACTGAAGGACAGTAACAATATCCTTCAATCATTATCTATATAGATGGAGGAAGGACAGTGAGGGATTGTGACGCGGTGTGATGGACGACTCCACAAGGAACATATGATGAAGGGTAAGGGAACACAATGACCAAGTGAAATTATACTGAATTATATACAAAATAATACGATATAAAAGACGTTAACATATATGGTTCAGAGATAAGCGTTTAAACTAGACGAAAACACAAGATACGAAGAGGAAGGAGACCTAAAGTATGCATGAATGCGGAAGCAGACGACCCGAGGTAAAAGTTAGAGGAAATAGAAAGTGAAATGTTTAATGATAAAAAAAAAAGTAATAGGTAAAAGAAGACGAGGCATGAAGAACAGAGGGAAGAAATGTGTTAAAGTTTACTCCACGATAATTTCCCAGCTTTCCTTCCCTCAACCACACCGAGAAAACGGGAGAAAATACTCTGTGGGCCGTCCAGCCAGCACTCTAGATAATCGCGAGAGAGAGAGAGAGAGAGAGAGAGAGAGAGAGAGAGAGAGAGAGAGAGAGAGAGAGCGCATCAGTCCCCCCCTTGCATAACAGAAGCCATCTAACACAGCGAGAGACCTGATGATGATGAACGGGGAAAACTTAACATAAGACAGGTTTTGTTCACAAGTGGTGATCAGCTTGCCTCTTACATGTTGTTAATTCTCTGACACAGGCGCCACGCTGGCCCCTCGGGTTATTTCTAAGCACAGAATGTTACATGTAACTCTTACTTCGACAACGTCGAATGTGGAGACAATATATACACACACACACAACAAATTTAGCAAATGTAAGACAAAAATCTAATTACTTCCTCAGAGGTTTTTTTTGCACCTATACATCAAAACAAAAATTGTCGTTATTACTCTTATTATTGGATTAATGATATCATTTCCAATTTTGATAATGTTTGGTCATCAACCCTGAAAGATGCTGGGGAATCCAATGTATCTACCATTGATATATCCAAAACTTTTGGCTGGGTGTAGCATCAGAGTCTCATCTTTACGCTTCCTCTTTCGGCTTCCATCTGTCACCTTGCTCCCTCATATCTAGCTTCCTTTCTGGCCGATCTATCTCAGTGGTTACTGATGGATCAGCCTCCTTCCCCTTTTTCCATCAACAGCGGTGTCCACCAAGGTTCTGTCCTGTGTCCTACACTTCTTTTTATCAGCGATTCCCTCTCTTCCACAAATAACCAAATGCGCTCATACGCTGACGACCCAACACGGCATTACTTCACATCCAATTCAATTCTGCTCCTTCTTTTCTCACTCGATCTGCATCTCGTCTTGACACAACTTCCTCAATAAACTCACACTTGGACAGGATGTGTCAGCTGGGGTAGACGAAATCTGGTTAACTGCCAGTATCTACCCACCTTTCTATCGAAAATTCCTCACAACTTTCCTCTCTCCTTCAACCTTTTGCCTCGGTGAACAACATACTTGGTATAACTGTCACATCCACTCTATCTTGGAAAACCCCCTACATCGTGTAAATAGGTAAGTCTGCCTCTAAGAAACTGGGAGTCCAGTTTCGATCTCAACATTTCTTTTCTTCTCACCAGTTGCTCCGTTTATACAAGGGCGTGTTTGATCCGTCCTTGTATGAAGTGCTGCTCGCACATATGGGTCTAACCTTTTCTAGTTTTTCCCAATAACTGTGACCCGACACTTTTTTTTGTAAAAGACATTCTTTTAAAATCCTTCAAATTTCGTAAATACTTTCTTTTGTCTCTTCTTTTTCTTTTTCCTTTCATTAACCCTCTTTATATTTCAATTAAGACCTAAACCTTGATGTGGACTTACGTCCGTGGCTGGAGCCACCAGTGTTAAGAAACTAGAATAATGTTCAAATGAACAGATTGAATAACAATCACATCTCAGTACAGAAATAAACACAACGTATTGAACATACCCAGTAGACCGGCAGCAGATAAGATGCATCAAACTCTCTTCCATACTTCTACGATGATGACGAAAACTAGGCCAGTAGAACTTCACAAACAGATCAAACGTTACTTACACTGAAATGAATATATAAAAAAAATGCCCCATTACAAAGAGGTAAAAAAATGCCCCATTACAAAGGGGTAAAAAATGCCCCATTACAAAGGGGTAAAAAAAATGCCCCATTATAAAGGGGTAAAAAATGCCCCATTACAAAGAGGTAAAAAAATGCCCCATTACAGAGGTCAAAAAATGCCCCATTACAAAGGGGTAAAAAAATGCCCCATTACAAAGGGGTAAAAAAAAATGCCCCATTACAAAGGGGTAAAAAAAAAAGGGATGAATTTCAGTGAAAATTTCGACGAAAGTGTTCGAGTCTATAATACTGAATGAGACTTGATGACAACTATGATTCTCATCTTTTTTAAATACTTTTTTTTTATTACTTTTTTTTTTGAAAAGTTGCGAGGGCTGACAATGTCAGGAAATTACTGGGTAAGCCATTGACGTTTTAAAAAATATATAAATCACAATCTATATATATATATATATATATATATATATATATATATATATATATATATATATATATATACAGACACTCACACACACACAAACAGACACACACACAGACACACGTTGTCTCAGTAAGTTATCAATATATTGACCAATGTCATGTACAGCAGAAGCCGCGCTCAGTCATCTCTTCTCCGTCTCGTGTGAGGCGAGACGTATGAGATGTGGAGTGAGAGAAACGGGAGAAGACACGAGCAGATGCACGTCTTAATGTGAGCGAGAAGTAAAAGTGTGTGTGTGTGTGTGTGTGTGTGTGTGTGTGTGTTAAACACGACGATGACTGCCGATATTACGCCCACACACGATCATGACTTGAGGTGTTAATCATCTACGGAGGTTAGGTTAGGTTCGTGTGGCTCAAGATACATGACAGGGGCGACGCGTCACACACACACACACACACACACACACACACACACACACACACGCACACATACACACACACACATACACATATATATATATATATATATATATATATATATATATATATATATATATATATATATATATATATATATATATATATATATATATATATCTTTCTCTTCATACATTTTCGCCATTTCCCGCGTTAGCGAGGTAGCGCTAAAAACAGAGGACTGGGCCTTTGAGGGAATATCCTCACTAAGCCCCCTCCTCTGTTCCTTCTATATAAAAACGGGAGAGGAGGATTTCCAGCCCCCCTCAGCTCCCTCCCCTTTTAGTCGCCTTCCACGACACGCAGGGAATACGTTGGAAGTATTCTTTCTCCTCTATACATCATACTTGATCGGTTTCCCGCGTTACCGAGGTAGCGTCAGGAAAAGAAAAAAAAGCCATATTCGTTCACACTCAGCCTCTAGCGATCATGCGTAATGCACCGAAACCACAGCTCCCTATCCAGGCCCCACAGACCTTTCCATGTTTTACCCAGGACGCTTCACATGACCTGGTTACAATTATCCACCAGATTCCATCCTCTATGATCCACTCGAACTGGTAGTATCCAACTATCAAATAGTGGCATAAAACAGCTCGGTGGAACTCGAGATCTTCAGCCAAATAATTACAAATTAATACAAATAGTTTAGTAAAACATGTGATCTGTAGCCATAACAAACATTACATAAAAACATGCCATCTGTGTACCCACATGTCATTTACAGATGTTACTACAAAACAGCTTATTAACCACCAGATGATCCACACCCACATCACGTACAAATAACTGCGTCAAACAGTTCAACAAAACAGGTGATCAGCATCCACGTCATTACGAGCGACCACAAGGATCATTACAGACGAGATATAAACTGTTAATATTACTGAGATGAAATAGCACCATACCCTGAATATGTCTTCTTCAGCATGCCCCAGAGAGAGAGAGAGAGAGAGAGAGAGAGAGAGAGAGAGAGAGAGAGAGAGAGAGAGAGAGAGAGAGAGAGATGCTGCTCCTTCCAACAGACACGAAACGACTACACAGATATAGGTACGTATAAAAAGTTTTTCTCTGATGGGTCAATCTTATGAACACAGATGGAGATGTAATATAATTTGATGCCACAAGATCACACATCTGTTCCCTCCCCTGTCCACACAAAGAACTAAATTACACAGATAAATAATATTAAATGATGAAACAGAATGACGAGTCTGTCTCTCGATCCTGCGTGACATGTTTACTTCCTGCTGTGCCACACGTGGGGTACAACACAGAGACATGTTCGAGCGTCGGCCATCTGCTCCGCTGCTCCAGCAGTCGAGGCCAAGACCTGCCTCGCCTTACTGGCTGTCATCAGGCATCAGCTTACCATGAGGGTCGAACCCACGGCCTGGCGTACCACCGTCGGAGCTCCCATTCCTCATCCTCGTCCTCCCTGGACTGTCATCTGCTTGCGTGTTTACTCATGTGTTCTGGTTGCCTGAAGATGGATAGGGTGTGTCTACTGATGCTGTGAGCACGACGGTACTACCCTTTCGAGCACGACGGTACGACCCTTTCGAGCACGACGGTACGGCCCTTTTGAGCATGAATGTACGACCCTTTTGAGCACGAAGGTACGGCCCTTTGAGGAAGGGTGGCCTGTCTGGCCTTTAAACTTGACCATCAAAGGGTCATTAAGGGCTGATAACGATGTGGTAGGATGGCGCATGTCTCTTGCTGCTGCTGCTGCTGCTTCTACCCCTGCTGTTCTACCTGCTGCAGCAGTAGTCGGTCGCCTGTCCCCTGCTTCTACTACTACTACTACTCTAGCGGTTTCATCTGCTGCAGTTGTGGTTGGTCGTGTGTCTGCTGCTGTTCTACCTGCTGTGATCGTGTGTCGCCTGCTGTTCTACCTGCTGTGGTCGTGTGTCGCCTGCTGTTCTACCTGCTGTGGTCGGTCGTCTCCTGCTGTTCTACCTGCTGTGGTCGGTCGTGTGTCGCCTGCTGTTCTACCTGCTGTGGTCGTGTGTCGCCTGCTGTTCTACCTGCTGTGGTCGGTCGTCTCCTGCTGTTCTACCTGCTGTGGTCGGTCGTGTGTCGCCTGCTGTTCTACCTGCTGTGGTCGGTCGTGTCCTGCTGTTTTACCTGCCGTGGTCGGTCGTCTCCTGCTGTTCTACCTGCTGTGGTCGGTCGTGTCTGCTGCTGTTCTACCTGCCGTGGTCGGTCGTGTGTCGCCTGCTGTTCTACCTGCCGTGGTCGGTCGTGTGTCGCCTGCTGTTCTACCTGCTGTGGTCGGTCGTGTCGCCTGCTGTTCTACCTGCTGTGGTCGGTCGTCTCCTGCTGTTCTACCTGCTGTGGTCGGTCGTGTCTGCTGCTGTTCTACCTGCTGTGGTCGGTCGTGTCTGCTGCTGTTCTACCTCCCGTGGTCGGTCGTGTGTCGCCTGCTGCAGCTTCTCCTGCAGGTGGTGGTGGGGCGTTGCGTCCCTCCCTGGCTGGGGCAGGGGAGACATTTGCTCCCGACCTTCTGCCTGAGGTGTGGATGCTGGGGGCGCTTCCGGCGGTCTGTGACTCTCTTTGTTACCGTCGCCGTCAGGTGCGGGAGGAGCGGGGAGGGATGTCCTCGACTTGCTACACACACACACACTCACACGCCCTACCTCTGAGCCACACCTGCCCTTGATCACCACACCCAGTCTCCTCCTCCTCCTCCTTCTTCACTGCTCCTTCGTCTCCACTGCCATCGTCTCACTACTCATTCGTCTCCACTGCCACCGTCTCACTGCTCCTTCGTCTCCACTGCCACCGTCTCACTGCTCCTTCGTCTCCACTGCCACCGTCTCACTGCTCCTTCGTCTCCACTGCCACCGTCTCACTGCTCCTTCGTCTCCACTGCCACCGTCTCACTGCTCCTTCGTCTTCACTGCCACCGTCTCACTGCTCCTTCGTCTCCACTGCCACCGTCTCACTGCTCCTTCGTCTTCACTGCCACCGTCTCGCTGCTCCTACGTCTTCGTGCCTCGTCTTCTCCTCCGTCTTCGCCTCCTTCGTGGTTATCACCTGCCAGTTTGTTGCTCATGTTTTGATAGTTCTGTGGTATGTTCTTTCCTGCTTCTTGTCTCCTTATCTCTATCGTCTGTTTTTCTCCTCATCCTCTTCCTCCTCTTCTTCTTCTTCAGTACATATGTTACATATGTCCTTATTTCTTGTTAATGTTTGTATTCTTTTTTTTCAATTTCCCACAAACTTTTACGTCCCACTTTGATCTCCGTTCTCCTCCCGGCTTTATGTCTCTCTCTCTCTCTCTCTCTCTCTCTCTCTCTCTCTCTCTCTCTCTCTCTCTCTCTCTCTCTTTCTAGATCATCATTCTTTATGTTTCACTGTGTTTCTTTGTTCCTGCTTATGTATCGTCCTCTTTAAATTCCAGTCTTTCTCTTGTGTGGTTATACTTCAATATACCTCCTGTGTGGGTGCTTATGTCTCTCGTGTCTGTTCAATTCCTGGGTCTCTCTCTCTCTCTCTCTCTCTCTCTCTCTCTCTCTCTCTCTCTCTCTCTCTCTCTCTCCTTATTTCGTGTGTGTGATATTCCGTCAATCTACTACACTCTCGTTGGGGGACCCCCAACTCTTGAACGACTTCTAACATACTTTCCCACTTCAGGTGAATAAATAATCTTACCATTATCATTAACCTTATTAACTTCTCGGTCTGTCGCAATATTCTCATCATCTTTACTGTCATGTTAAACATCACCTATGCGTTCGTAGACGCTGCTTCTACTTTGTGGGTCCTGGAAACAGAAGTTACAAGAATAGCATTGCTGTCGTGAGGTGTGTGTGTGTGTGTGTGTGTGTGTGTGTGTGTGTGTGTGTCCACGTTGGCAAAATGTTTGTGTTTGTGATGTTGGCTTCTAGGTTGTCGACTGTCTCTGCAATTTATGTATCCTTTTCCTTCTTATCTTTCCCTGACGAAACTGGGCTTTCTGAACACGACCGAACGACCTTTTAAGGGTCGGGTCAAAGGGCATCGTGCTCGAGGGTCGTATACCTTCGTGCTCAAGGGTCGTATACCGTCGTGCTTAAGAGTCGTATACCGTCGTGCTCAAGGGTCGTATACCGTCTTGCTCTAGGGTCTTATACCGTCGTGCTCGAGGGTCGTATACCGTCGTCTTCAAGGGTCGTATACCGTCGTGTTCAAGGGTCGTATACCGTCGTGCTCAAGGGTCGTATACCGTCGTGCTCAAGGGTCGTATACCGTCGTGCTCAAGGGTCGTATACCGTCGTGTTCAAGGGTCGTATACCGTCGTGTTCAAGGGTCGTATACCGTCGTGCTCAAGGGTCGTATACCGTCGTGCTCAAGGGTCGTATACCGTCGTGCTCAAGGGTCGTATACCGTCGTGCTCAAGGGTCGTATACCGTCGTGCTCAAGGGTCGTATACCGTCGTGCTCAAGGGGTCAATACTTAAATGAGTGACTTGCGTGTTTCTGCCTGGTAACTGCTAGGTTAGGTTGAGATATTACGAGATAACTCTCTCTCTCTCTCTCTCTCTCTCTCTCTCTCTCTCTCTCTCTCTCTCTCTCTCTCTCTCTCTCTCTCTACCCCCCCCCTGCATCACGCCGGAGGGGGGGGGGGGGGGTAGCACCGAGCACCCCTAACATTTACCAGCCAGCCTCCGCCCCCCCCCCCCCTTCCTCCCAGCGTTTGCTCAAGCTGTTCCATCCAGCGTGAGGCAACACCGAGCTTGAGCTGTGCAGCTTGTGTGTTGTTCAATCAGCACCTCGGTGTGTGTGTGCAGCCGTGTTCAGCACGACGGTACAACTCTTGTCAAGGGGAGGGAGGGGGTGGGGGTGGGGAGGGGGGGAGAGAACTGTACAGCTCCTGCTGAACAACCTTTTGATCCAAGTGAGGATGTAGTCCAGCAGTTGATCATCAACCCTTGCTGTGGTAACTGGTCTTCCTGATGTTTCGGTATCCATAAAAATAGGCACAGACGCCCATTACCTATTACAAGAAGCGACGAGCCAGTGTGTAAAATTGGCGTCCTCTGGGCTTAACGGGTGATTACAAACTGCCAATTTCTGTGCTGGCCACATGTGATTGCCATCGACACACGGTCACTGGTATTTTATGGTCCAGTATAGCGACGGTGTATATACACAAGGACGTCTTCCTGAAGGTGGTGGCAGGTTTTTATATCATTCATTTGTGGACACCTATGATAACAGCAAGATGACATTCTACATTGGCCACTTGTGCTGAATCATGTGTGTGTTTCTGTGTGTGTGTGTGTGTGTGTGTGTATGTGTGTGTGCGTGTGCGTGTGTGTGTGTGTGCATGTGTGTGTTAAGTATCTACTGACCTTACTATATATATATATATATATATATATATATATATATATATATATATATATATATATATTCCATGTGTGGCGAAGTGGCGATGGGAATGAATAAAGGCAGACAGTATGAATTATGTACATGTGTATATATGTATATGTCTGTGTGTGTATATATATGTGTACTTTGAGATGTATAGGTATGTATGTTTGCGTGTGTGGACGTGTATGTATATACATGTGTATGGGGGTGGGTTGGGCCATTCTTTCGTCTGTTTCCTTGCGCTACCTCGCAAACGCGGGAGACAGCGACAAAGCAAAATAATGATAGCAAAGCAAATATATATATATATATATAGATATATATATATATATATATATATATATTATAAACGAAAAACATTTACAACACACACACACACACACACACACACACATACACATGACTCAGCACAAGTGGCTAATGTTTATCATCACAGTTGTCAATAAAGAAAACTGAAGAGTGAGGGGTGACTTAATCACACCCTTCACGCTTTTTCACACCAAGCTTGGGGATGACGTAGCCAGCGAACACCTTCGTAGAAAGATGTTTGGGGGACAGAGCGACCACACGACAGAACACGGCATTACGTAACACAGACGTTATAAGAAGATGTGGAATGTTATGATGCTGTAACGTAACGTAAGAGTCCTGGATGAATTGAATGAACACGAGACAGTGAATGTAGACAAGAGTACAGAAGGTAAAAAAAAAAAGAAAAAGAAAAAATGGTGGTAGTACAGTGAATATGGTTTAAGAAATGGGGCCCCTACGGGTGTACACTACACCCTCCCTCCTTCCCCCTCCACCCTACCGTACATATAGGTAATTATGTACACACACACACACACACACACACACACCTACAAACGAGAGGGCGAGGAGCGAATGTTAATTAATACCTTCAGACCAGAACAGTTAGCTACATTGTTAACTGATAACTTATAACACTAACACGAAAAACACTGGTTAACAACAGCTCATATATATATATATATATATATATATATATATATATATATATATATATATTTTCTCCATTCAAACTCACCTCCCAATTGACTTGACCCTCACCCCTACTGTACCTAATAACCTTGCTCTTATTCACATTTACTCTTAACTTTCTTCTTCCACACACTTTACCAAACTCAGTCACCAGCTTCTGCAGTTTCTCACATGAATCAGCCACCAGCGCTGTATCATCAGCGAACAACAACTGACTCACTTCCCAAGCTCTCTCATCCCCAACAGACTTCATACTTGCCCCTCTTTCCAGGACTCTTGCATTTACCTCCCTAACAACCCCATCCATAAACAAATTAAACAACCATGGAGACATCACACACCCCTGCCGCAAACCTACATTCACTGAGAACCAATCACTTTCCTCTCTTCCTACACGTACACATGCCTTACATCCTCGATAAAAACTTTTCACTGCTTCTAACAACTTGCCTCCCACACCATATATATATATATATATATATATATATATATATATATATATATATATATATATATATATATATATATTGTAGAAAATGATCAGACCATAAAATTTCCCGAAAAGTGACCAACCTCAGCCAATCTGAGGACAAACGAATGGTTAGAATAACGACCTTTTCCCCTTACCCCCCCCTCCCCCCACCAACAACCTGACGCCCCCCCCCCACTCGACCCCACTCTCGCCTGACGCCCCCCCCCCCCCCCATCACTACCCAAGTACCGGTCGGAACAAGGCCTAAAATGTGGGGTAGAAAACGGAAGTTGGGTCTGGGAAGTGGAAGAAGACGGTTGTTAGGGGCCACACGGCCGCCATGCTTGTAACGGTCTTCTGCACGTGTCCCGGGGGCCTGACCTCTGACCTCTGACACCCAGGGAGGAGGGGGTGGAGAATCACTCCTAGGGGGGGGGGGCTAACTGGGGAGGGTCACATCTCTAAGGGGGGGGGGAGAGGTGGGCACACACACACACACACACACACACACCATTAAATGCTGAACAACATGAAGAAAACGGAAGGAAGGAAAAAGGAAAGATAGTGAAAGAAAATGTGGGAAGGACTAGAAAGACTTGCTGACACGGAAGAAGACAGGACGGAACACCTGTGGGTAGCAAAGTGGCAACACAGAGCACTGGACTACATGGAGGAGGCAGAGGAATGGATCTAGACAGCGACAGCAACACGGAGGCCAGGAGCGGGTAGGTACAGGGAGAGGGAACAGGGCCAGGTTGTGGCACAACCTACTGGGCCACTCAGGCCTCACACTCGTCCCTCACCACCCACTGCTGCACCATCACAACTACAACAACCACTGCTGCTGCTGGAGTCTGCATGACCGTACAACTACAACAACACTGTTGCTGCTAGTGTCTGCATGACCATACATCTACAACTACAGTTGCTGTCGGTGGTGTCTGGATGATCATACAACAAGTACAACAATAACTACAACTACAACTACAACTGCTGCTGGTGGTGCCTACACGATCATACAACTACAACTGCTGTTGGTGGTGTCTGCACGACCATACAACTACAACTGCTGTCGGTGGTGTCTGGATGATCATACAGCAGCAACTACAACAACAACAACAACTACAACTGTTGCTAGTGTTGGTGGTGTCGTCCACTGGAGTTGTACTCTGCACATGGGTCAATAACAGACACCCACCCCCACCCCACACTGAGAGGCACGAGATAGATAGATGAAGATAGATAGATAGATAGATAGATAGAGAGAGAGAGAGAGAGAGAGAGAGAGAGAGAGAGAGAGAGAGAGAGAGAGAGAGAGAGAGAGAGAGAGCTCTCCACCAGTAAACATAGATCAGCTGATGGATTAGCCCAAATGAAGGCAAGTACCTGTGTTATCTTCTATCTCTACCTGGCCACTGAAAACTATGCATGAAAGTATGAACAGAAAACGGGGGGGAGAGAGAATGGGGTAGAGGATGACAGAGAAAATGAGAAAGTTGTGAGGAAGGAAGGAAGGAAGTAAAGGAGGAAGATGATGGAGCGATGGAGGATAAGGAGGAAAAGTATCTAAAGCATGGAAGGGACGTGGGAAGGAGCGGGGCTAAAGATGGAACGGAGACAAGGTTGAAAAGAAAATGAGAGATGGGTGCAAAGAAAACGAATCAACAGGATGGAATGATTAAGATGAAACATTCCTCATTTTCAGCAGCACAATAATAGAACTTACTGCACCGACCCCACCACCGTCACCTCCTGCCACTAGTGATCCCTCGTCCCCTGGGTTGCAGTTCGCCACCACCACAACCACATCGAGCCCATCCATTCGAACGCGTGCTCACCTATACATAATCTTACCCTCATTTCACTCGACTTCATCAGTTACTACACCATCATAACTCAGTCTACACCTATACAAGTGTGCAGACTGTCTTGTCTAACAACCCTCTTTTCATAACTCCATATCAAGTGGTTTATGTATCATGTCTTTGATTCGCAGCCAGTTCAGTGAAATTATAATCATCATCATTATCATTATCATCCTTACTTAAAAGCACTTAACTGAGGAATTCCATTTACTTTTAAATCCTGGATGCTGAGGAAGCCTTAATAATCCCTTAATTCCAAGTAAAACCAAGTAAATCCTCCTCAGCTACTCTGTTATGAACTTCTCTCAGATAGAAATCCCTCCATTTTGCCTACTCAGAGGCTGTGTGCTGAGAAATCCAGGTGGCTAATCCCCCTGCTGGGGGATTATGTTAGACATTCGCTTTGGGGATTACTGGAACACACCCGTGGCGCATCTACTAACTTCTTAATTCGTTCATATCGAGTATTATGCTCATGATAAACCACTCAGTGATTAAATTCTAATATCTGAAGTGGCTCACTCAATGATTAGAAGGAATAATGAAGTAGTAACAGTAACAAGCAGTCAATTAATTCATAAATAATCAGCAGTTAATTGATTATCTTATTAGGATTAGAAAGTGTTGGGTGATAACCTGTTCTCAAAACTGAACCAACAGTAAACATATATCTATCTATCTATCTATATATATATATATATATATATATATATATATATATATATATATATATAGAGTATTAGTGAAAGAGAAGAGAGAGGCATTTGGACGATTTTTGCAGGGAAAAAATGCAATTGAGTGGGAGAAGTATAAAAGAAAGAGACAGGAGGTCAAGAGAAAGGTGCAAGAGGTGAAAAAAAGGGCAAATGAGAGTTGGGGTGAGAGACTATCAGTAAATTTTAGGGAGAATAAAAAGATGTTCTGGAAGGAGGTAAATAGGGTGCGTAAGACAAGGGAGCAAATGGGAACTTCAGTGAAGGGCGTAAATGGGGAGGTGATAACAAGTAGCGGTGATGTGAGAAGGAGATGGAATGAGTATTTTGAAGGTTTGTTGAATGTGTCTGATGACAGAGTGGCAGATATAGGGTGTTTTGGTCGAGGTGGTGTGCAAAGTGAGAGGGTTAGGGAAAATGATTTGGTAAACAGAGAAGAGGTAGTAAAAGCTTTGCGGAAGATGAAAGCCGGCAAGGCAGCAGGTTTGGATGGTATTGCAGTGGAATTTATTAAAAAAGGGGGTGACTGTATTGTTGACTGGTTGGTAAGGTTATTTAATGTATGTATGACTCATGGTGAGGTGCCTGAGGATTGGCGGAATGCGTGCATAGTGCCATTGTACAAAGGCAAAGGGGATAAGAGTGAGTGCTCAAATTACAGAGGTATAAGTTTGTTGAGTATTCCTGGTAAATTATATGGGAGGGTATTGATTGAGAGGGTGAAGGCATGTACAGAGCATCAGATTGGGGAAGAGCAGTGTGGTTTCAGAAGTGGTAGAGGATGTGTGGATCAGGTGTTTGCTTTGAAGAATGTATGTGAGAAATACTTAGAAAAGCAAATGGATTTGTATGTAGCATTTATGGATCTGGAGAAGGCATATGATAGAGTTGATAGAGATGCTCTGTGGAAGGTATTAAGAATATATGGTGTGGGAGGCAAGTTGTTAGAAGCAGTGAAAAGTTTTTATCGAGGATGTAAGGCATGTGTACGTGTAGGAAGAGAGGAAAGTGATTGGTTCTCAGTGAATGTAGGTTTGCGGCAGGGATGTGTGATGTCTCCATGGTTGTTTAATTTGTTTATGGATGGGGTTGTAAGGGAGGTAAATGCAAGAGTCCTGGGAAGAGGGGCAAATATGAAGTCTGTTGGGGATGAGAGAGCTTGGGAAGTGAGTCAGTTGTTGTTCGCTGATGATACAGCGCTGGTGGCTGATTCATGTGAGAAACTGCAGAAGCTGGTGACTGAGTTTGGTAAAGTGTGTGGAAGAAGAAAGTTGAGAGTAAATGTGAATAAGAGCAAGGTTATTAGGTACAGTAGGGGTGAGGGTCAAGTCAATTGGGAGGTGAGTTTGAATGGAGAAAAACTGGAGGAAGTGAAGTGTTTTAGATATCTGGGAGTGGATCTGTCAGCGGATGGAACCATGGAAGCGGAAGTGGATCATAGGGTGGGGGAGGGGGCGAAAATTTTGGGAGCCTTGAAAAATGTGTGGAAGTCGAGAACATTATCTCGGAAAGCAAAAATGGGTATGTTTGAGGGAATAGTGGTTCCAACAATGTTGTATGGTTGCGAGGCGTGGGCTATGGATAGAGATGTGCGCAGGAGGATGGATGTGCTGGAAATGAGATGTTTGAGGACAATGTGTGGTGTGAGGTGGTTTGATCGAGTAAGTAACGTAAGGGTAAGAGAGATGTGTGGAAATAAAAAGAGCGTGGTTGAGAGAGCAGAAGAGGGTGTTTTGAAATGGTTTGGGCACATGGAGAGAATGAGTGAGGAGAGATTGACCAAGAGGATATATGTGTCGGAGGTGGAGGGAACGAGGAGAAGAGGGAGACCAAATTGGAGGTGGAAAGATGGAGTGAAAAAGATTTTGTGTGATCGGGGCCTGAACATGCAGTGAGGGTGAAAGGAGGGCAAGAAATAGAGTGAATTGGAGTCATGTGGTATACAGGGGTTGACGTGCTGTCAGTGGATTGAAGCAAGGCATGTGAAGCGTCTGGGGTAAACCATGGAAAGCTGTGTAGGTATGTATATTTGCGTGTGTGGACGTGTGTATGTATATGTGTATGGGGGGGGGGGGCATTTCTTTCGTCTGTTTCCTTGCGCTACCTCGCAAACGCGGGAGACAGCGACAAAGTATAAAAAAAAAAATATATATATATATATATATATATATATATATATATATTATATATATATATATATATTCCTATGAGTCCACGTGGAAAATGAAACACGAAAAGTTCCCAAGTGCACTTTCGTGTAATAATCACATCATCAGGGGAGACACAAGAGAGAAAAGTAAGTCAGTTGATATACATCGAAGAGACGAAGCTAGGACGCCATTTGGTAAACAATTCTCGTAATGACTTGTCTGATATAAGTAAACATCAGTCAATAACATGAAGTTTAGTTATCCCCAAATAAATAAATGACGGTGAAATAAGAAACTGGTCGTCTCCATTCATGTGCTGGTACAATTTCCCGCCCGAATCCTTTGTTCTTGCGGGACAAACAAACAAACAGACACACACACACACACACACACACACAGAGCGACATCTCTTGTTTCTAGATCTAGTTCACAAGTCCCGGGAAGGCACGCAACGGCTACAAAAAAAAAAAAAAAAGAATAAGTACCAGAAACGGGAGAGAAAAAATATGCGTCTATAATTCACAGCCAAATCCATGACGGTCAAATTTTATCTTTGTTCATCTAGGAGGAAGCTGTACGGCACGGCTGCCTGACGCACGATAACTACTACCCGACCCCCTCCCATTACCCTGCCCCAATGCCCCTCCCTCCTCACTTCTTCCCGCCATTTCCGGGTTTCTTATTCAATTTTCAACTCCTCCGCGTTGCATTCACAGGGATTTACCGATGAAAGGCCCGACGTCAATTTCTCCAATGATCTAAGATGACGACTTGAAACAGACCGTAACGCAAAAACACAAGAAAATAAGCGAGTAAAACTGACACTTATCTTGGCTGTCCAGCTCCTCCATAATGGTCACCCGGCCCTCCCCCTCGCCCGCTCCTACCCAGATGCCCCGCCTCGCTACGGAGAACCCTCGCATTTTATCGCTTTCCCTCTCTTCCGCGCCCTCTGAAACCAGATTCGAACCGTGGAAACGCCATCTGCGTGACGCCCTGTCCGTTTTGCCATTGAAGAACTTCGGTATAAGCGATGGTTGAGCGGGCGTGGCGTGGTGAGGTAGAGGGGGTCTGGGCGTCTGGTGGGGCAGGTGCATCGCGCTGGTTGGCTGGTGGGCACCGCCGGGTAGACTCACAACGTCTTCGTTCTTTTAAGCTTTGCGACTCGTCAAGTTTACTGACGTGCTTTTAGGGGGATCGGTTTCGTTCGTTCGGGCAAAGGGGGAAAGGGGGGATTTATTTAACATCTCGAGTCGAATTACTTCCTTGCTTAACGATCTACTTAACTAGGAGGCTTTTAAATTGGGGAGCAGCGGAGAGGCTGCTAACGGTGATGAGAGAGAGAGAGAGAGAGAGAGAGAGAGAGAGAGAGAGAGAGAGAGAGAGAGAGAGAGAGAGAGAGAGAGAGAGAGAGAGGATGCGGGAGGCGATGGAGGGAAGTCAGAGAGTGGGAGGCGACATAAGGAGTGGTGGAGTGAGGAGGCATGGAGGGAGGCAGGGAGGGGCAGAGTTGGCAGGGGGTGCAGGGGTGGGGTTGGTATTTCCTGTCTAGCTGTCCGCTCACACAGTCCCTCCCTCCCTCCCCCCCTGGCCAACCCCTCCCCCGTAGCTGCTGGGGTCCAGCCTTCTCCTGGGGTTTGTTTGTGTGAATGGAGGGGAAGGGGAAGGGGGAACTGTCCCTCTCTGAGTGTTGAAGGGTGATGGCTCACACAGCTGTACGTGTGTGTGTGTGTGTGTGTGTGTATGTGTGTGTGTGTGTGTGTGTGTGTGTGTGTGTGTGTGTTCTTGCATACCGTCTCGTGACACCAGCGGGATCACCCAGGTCAACAAACTAGGTCTGGTGGGTGCCCGCTTGGCCCACACTCCCCTGGTCGTGTCCTTACTCATCCCCCCCCTACCCTTCCTCCTTCCCCCCCCGCCCCCCCCTACCCCTCCCTCCCTCCCCTTCCCATCCCCTACCCCTCCCTGAACCCCTACTGCTGTATTGGTTACCTCCCTTCTCCCTCTTTCGTCCCTCTCCCTTACTATCAGGCCTCCTCCTCCTCCTTCTCTTCCCCCTCCTCTTCTTCTTCCTCCTCCCCCCCCCCCACACAACGCCACCTCGCTACCTGAAACGTCCTTTTCTTGTTCTTTCCCTGACCCCACCAACCTAACCCCCACCCCCCACCCACCCCTCCCCTTCCCTCCCCGCCTCTGGCTCCATACCTTCCTTCTTCTGTGCCCCCCTCCCTCCCACCCCAGCCACCTTCTTCTTCCCCCTCCTCTCTCTCTCTCTCTCTCTCTCTCTCTCTCTCTCTCTCTCTCTCTCTCTCTCTCTCTCTCTCTCTCTCTCCTCCATCATCTTCCCTCTGTTATCCCATACCCTCTCTAACACCTCCTCCTCCTCCTCCTCCTACTTAGTCCCTTCCTTCTTTCCTCAGTCTGTTCCTCAAGTTCTGCTTCATCTTCAGCTTTCTATTTCTGTTTTTTTTCTTTCTTGTACTCTGCTTTTACATTCCACCCTCCCCCCTCCCCCTCCCGCACCGCAAGCGGCACTACCGCAGCCTGCACAGCACACCTTTCCTCACACAGCTCTAAAGAATTATATCGTGAGGTGCGGACTGTGGGAACACTACCTACCTACATAATACCTACCTACATATCTACCTACTTACCCACCTACCTGCATATATAACTACCTACCCACATACCAACCTACCTACCCACCTACCTACATACATACCTACCTACCCACCTACCTACTTACCCACCCATCTTCCTACTAACCCTCCCTACTTACAAACATACTTACCAAACCACCTACTTACCCACCCACCTACCTTCTTACCCACCCATCTTCCTACTTACCTACCTACTTACCCACCCACCCACCTACCTACTTACCTACACACGTACCCACCCATCTTCCTACTTACCTACCTACTTATCTACCCTCCTATCCAAATACTTATCTACTTATACACCCACCTACTTAAACACATACCTGCCCACCTACCTTCCTACTTACTGTGTGTGTGTGTGTGTGTGTGTGTGTGTGTGTGTGTGTGTGTGCCCCACATTATTGTACCCCACTGTATGCTTGCCTCCACCTACCCCCTGCTATTGTACCCCACTGTATGCTTGCCTCCACCTACCCCCTGCTATTGTACCCCACTGTATGCTTGCCTCCACCTACCCCCTGCTATTGTACCCCACTGTATGCTTGCCTCCACCTACCCCCTGCTATTGTACCCACTGTATGCTTGCCTCCACCTACCCCTTGCTATTGTACCCCACTGTATGCTTGCCTCCACCTACCCCCTGCTATTGTACCCCACTGTATGCTTGCCTCCACCTACCCCCTGCTATTGTACCCCACTGTATGCTTGCCTCCACCTACCCCCTGCTATTGTACCCCACTGTATGCTTGCCTCCACCTACCCCCTGCTATTGTACCCACTGTATGCTTGCCTCCACCTACCCCCTGCTATTGTACCCCACTGTATGCTTGCCTCCACCTACCCCCTGCTATTGTACCCCACTGTATGCTTGCCTCCACCTACCCCCTGCTATTGTACCCACTGTATGCTTGCCTCCACCTACCCCTTGCTATTGTACCCCACTGTATGCTTGCCTCCACCTACCCCCTGCTATTGTACCCCACTGTATGCTTGCCTCCACCTACCCCCTGCTATTGTACCCCACTGTATGCTTGCCTCCACCTACCCCCTGCTATTGTACCCCACTGTATGCTTGCCTCCACCTACCCCCTGCTATTGTACCCACTGTATGCTTGCCTCCACCTACCCCCTGCTATTGTACCCCACTGTATGCTTGCCTCCACCTACCCCCTGCTATTGTCCCCTTCACACCCACACAATAAAGAAAATAAAACTCACTTGTGTTTGTACACTCGGACAAACACAGCACAAAATAATCGACTAGAAACGACCATAGAAAACCAATTCATAACAGATAAAACAGAAGAAGAAGCTGCTTGAGTGCAAGCTTAACAAGACAAAGGAACTAGACAGAAGGGAAGTGATGAAGCTAAGCTGGAATTCCATTGCGTAAGCTTATCGCAACACGAACATTTCCTGGGAGAGAGGAGGGGCGTGTGTGTGTGTGTGTGTGTGTGTGTGTGTGTGTGTGTGTGTGTGTGTGTCTGTGTGTGTAACCCTCCTCCCTCCCTTCCCCTCACTCATCATTCAAAACAAAAACAAGTACACAAACATGTCTTTTTTATATATATCTCTCTCTTATCGTATCTCGACCACTGGTCGACCTCCTTCGTCTCGACGGCGGGATATTCATTGGTCGCCTGAACCAAAAACATCGCCTGTCATTGGTCAGTTGGGGAGGCTGAGCTCTGATTGGTGGTGGTATTGGTCAGTTGGGGAGGCTGAGCTCTGATTGGTGGTGGTAAAGGAAGAAACGTCTGTGATAATTATGATAATCATTTTCTTTAAATGCCTTTCTTTATCAAGATTACATTTGTGATGATTATAATTATTTTCTTTAAATGCCTTTCTTTATCAAGATTACATCTGTGATAATTATAATAATCATTTTCTTTAAATGCCTTTCTTTATCAAGATTACGTTTCACACATGCGATCCCTGAGCAAGGTCGCGTGAAGAGGCTAAACACAGTGGGGGTAATTACCAGTGATAACTACATGGGAATTATAATGATTACCGTCTTCTCCCACGACCATAATAATTTCACTAATCATTCAAAAAAAATGGCAAAAAAATGAAAATCTCGAATTTTATCTGAGATTATCAACGACATCTCGTGTTATCATGGTATGTACATATATGATAGGCGCACACACACACACACACACACACACACACACACACACACGCACACACACACACACACACAGCTTAGGCTGGTGCGTGTGTGTGTGTGAGTGTGTGTGTGTGTGTGTGTGTGTGTGTGTGTGTGTAGGATTGTTGCAGGAGGAGGGAAAGACGAGAGGCGGGAGGGACTGTTGTCCACACCCTCGCTGTTCCAGGAGACGATATAGCATCATAACGGTCCATCCTCGTGTTGCTACTCTCCAAACAGGAACTAGTGGAAGCATAGATACGTTTTGCTTTCCTCCCTCTCTACCCACCTCAATGTTGCTCTTCGTTCTTCACACCCTTCCTTCCCTCCTCCTCTTCCTCCTCCTCGTCTTCCACCCCTCCTCCTCCTCCTCCTCCTCTTCATCATCATCTGTCTTCCACCTCTCCTTCTCCTCCTCCTCATCCTCATCTTCCTCCTCCTCCTCCTCTTACTTCTCCTCCTCCTTCTCCTCTTCCTCCTCCTCCTCCTCCTCCTCTTCCTCTTCTCGTATTCATCCCCGAAAAACAATCTCGGAGATCGGATAGCTCTGCTTCCGGATTAGAGGCGAGGCGCCGTGTCTCCCTTGTTATCACCTTACACACTGTGTGTGTAGGTCAGGAGGAGGAGGAGGACAGCTTCCACCACCACGACCACAGAGAGAGAGAGAGAGAGAGAGTCGGTGGGGAGGGTGGTCACTGGGAGGTGTAAGAGAGAAGGGGATGTGGCCCAGGACGAGGAGAGGATTAGGAGGAGGAGAAGGAGGAAAACAAGGATTATCTAATGGAGTATCACAGTCACGGGCGAGAGAGAGAGAGAGAGAGAGAGAGAGAGAGAGAGAGAGAGAGAGAGAGAGAGAGAGAGAGAGAGAGAGAGAGAGAGAGAGAGAGAGAGAGAGAGAGAGAGAGAGAGAGAGAGAGAGAGAGAGAGAGAGAGAGAGAGAGAGAGAGTACAGAACACAGGACCCGCTGGGGTCACGGGCAGCGTGCGTGTGGACCTTGACCTAACCATATGATACCAGATGTTCAGTGACCTTTGACCTTACCTAGATACGTAACCTACGTATGGTGACCCACGACCCAAAATGCTGGATGATTCTTATTGGTTGGTTTGCTGGGGTCAAGCTGGCGTTCAGTGGTATGCTGACCTCCACCTACACCTTAACCACGTAGCCTCCACCTACGCTACCACTGAAATGGTTTGTGTGTTGACAGTAAGACGAAGAAACATGAACGGTTATTATAACTCACACCTTCCATGAACCTCGCTAGACCAAACAACCCTACCACAACAACCTGACCAAAACCTAACTACAGCAGACAACCCCAACCATCATCTTCACTACAGCAAACAACCTCGTTATAACCCACACCACCACATGTTCTCGACCACACCGAACAACCTCCATTATAACCAACACCACATTGAAGGGATAAAGCAATTCATTATACATCTTAATTGGCCACAAGTACTGGACAAAACAAACAAACAAACAAACAAACAGCTAATCCACTAGACAAGTATTTCTAAGTATAAGTACACAACTAAAAAAACACTTATGAGGACACAATTATCATGCTTTAAAGTGCTAACAATTCCCTCTATTGTAAGTTAAACAAACAAACAAACAAACAAACAAGCTGCTAATCCACTAGACAAGTATTTCTAAGTATAAGTACACAACTAAAAAAAAAAACCCACTTATGAGGACACAATTATCATGCTTTAAAGTGGTAACTATTCCCTCAATTGTAAGTTATGGTCATTGGCGTAAAGTGAGCATCGAGTGTGGCGTAGGACAAGGTCAGCGGATCCCGCTGGTGCTTTCAGAGATTTGTATACTGAAGTATGAAGTGAGCATTGGCGTGGTGGTAGGGGTCCACACACACACACACACACACACACACACACACACATCATGCACATACAAATCAGAGAGAGAGAGAGAGAGAGAGAGAGAGAGAGAGAGAGAGAGAGAGAGAGAGAGAGAGAGAGAGAGATCAATGAATGGGAATATGACTTTACAGTTGTACTACTAATCATATGTTAATCATACACCATCATATGTTAATCATACACCATCAGATGTTAATCATGCACCACAGTATTGCTACGCCGGTACAGTCGCCAAACGACCAAACGACCCTCGAGAACAATGTAACGATCCTTCAGCACGACGGTACGATCACTAGGGTACGAGAACGGTACGACCCGTTAGCAGGACGGTATACGACCCTGGAGTACGACGACGATACGACTCTATAGCAGGACGGTACGACGCTGGGGTATGAAAAACTGGCTTGCCCTCTTCAGGTCACACTTCAGGGTCGTACCGTCGTGCTCAAGGGTCGTACACCGTCGTGTTCAAGGGTCGTATACCGTCGTGCTCAAGGGTCGTATACCGTCGTGTTCAAGGGTCGTATACCGTCGTGCTCAAGGGTCGTACACCGTCGTGTTCAAGGGTCGTATACCGTCGTGCTCAAGGGTCGTACACCGTCGTGCTCAAGGGTCGTACCGTCGTGCTCAAGGGTCGTATACCGTCGTGTTCAAGGGTCGTATACCGTCGTGTTCAAGGGTCGTATACCGTCGTGTTCAAGGGTCGTATACCGTCGTGCTCAAGGGTCGTACACCGTCGTGCTCAAGGGTCGTACACCGTCGTGCTCAAGGGTCGTATACCGTCGTGTTCAAGGGTCGTATACCGTCGTGCTCAAGGGTCGTATACCGTCGTGCTCAAGGGTCGTATACCGTCGTGCTCAAGGGTCGTATACCGTCGTGTTCAAGGGTCGTATACTGTCGTGCTCAAGGGTCGTATACCGTCGTGCTCAAGGGTCGTATACCGTCGTGCTCAAGGGTCGTATACCGTCGTGCTCAAGGGTCGTATACCGTCGTGCTCAAGGGTCGTATACCGTCGTGCTCAAGGGTCGTATACCGTCGTGTTCAAGGGTCGTACACCGTCGTGTTCAAGGGTCGTATACCGTCGTGTTCAAGGGTCGTATACCGTCGTAGTCACACGGGGGGGGGGGGGGAGCCAGCTTTCTACATGTGTGTGTGGATGGAGGGAATGTGGAGTTAGAAAGCCACGGAGGCGGACATGGCATCCTTGCCTCCACCACAGGATTCTGTACCCCCTGGAACGCGTTACAGTGTGGCTGACTGTAACGTGGTGCGCCCAGTTCCCCCCCTCCCCCTCCCTGTACCCTGTCTGTACTCTGTATCCTCCTCCTCAGCCTCCCTACCACAGGGGAAGGGGAAGGGGGGGTGAGCGGACTCCTTCGCTCGCTGGCTTCTCCTGACGCAATACGAAATAGATTAGCAGACAATACGACAAAGGTGGCGTACAGCACATAGCAATCTTGAACATCTGTCTTGCTTTACTGCAACGTGAGACACACACACACACACACACACACACACATTCTCTCTCTCTCTCTCTCTCTCTCTCTCTCTCTCTACCTACCTACCTACCTATCTATCTATCTATCTCACACACACACACACACACACGCACAAATACATAGTCATATGACACACACACATACATACATACATTACGCACATACATACTCTCTCTCTCTCTCTCTCTCTCTCTCTCTCTCTCTCTCTCTATCTATCTATCTATCTATCTATCTATCTATCTATCTATCTCACACATACACACGCACAAATACACAGTCATATGACACACACACACACACACACACACACACACACACACACACATCATGCACACAAGCACATACAAACCAGAGAGAGAGAGAGAGGGGTAGAGGTGTAGGGAGGTCCGGGACCATTGCCACATCTCGCTAGCCACGTAACACCCCGGGAGCGTCACCTTCCACGAAGAGCCGGGGATTTCACAAACAGGAAAGTTACCCCTGAGATACCCACACACACACACACACACACACACACACACACACACGTCGCCCGGTCCCACCAACGGAACTTGGGCGGCGGCAGCGTTGCCAACGCTGGGTGCATGAGAAGGACGAGTAGGGGAAGGGAGGGGGGGGGAGGAGGTGTGACGAGGGGGGGTATGTCGAGGAGGGGAAGGAGTACGTGCGGGGGGGGGGGATGGTGAGGGATGGAAAGGGGATATGGTGGGGAGGAGGGTAGGTTGAAGGGGTGGATGATGGTGAGGAGGGGGAAGGTGTACGTGGGTGGGGTGTTAAGGGATTTTGGTGGGGAGGGGAGGGGGTGTTGTTTGTTCGGTGGCAACCTGTTCTCCATTTTCTATATCATCATGAGGGTACCGGAGGGTTCGACAGAAAATGCGACGTGTGGCTTTTAACCCGCGCCAGTAACGCGTGTGTACTGATCCCGGTTCTGACCAAAGCTGTTCACGGTAGACCTTTACCTACCACCTCAACCCTTTACCTACCACCTCAACCCTTTACCTACCACCTCAACCCTTTACCTACCACCTCAACCCTTTACCTACCACCTCAACCCTTTACCTACCACCTCAACCCTTTACCTACCACCTCAACCCTTTACCTGCCCTCATTTGCCTTTTACCTTCCCTCATTTGCATACAAACTTCTGATACAGAGTACGGCAAATGTAGCTCACAGCTCAAGACCAGGTACTGTGTCATGATCTTTCTAATCCTCAACAACATGTTAAACCCCTTACCTTAATGGACACTTTCCCCTTACCTTAATGGACACTTTCCCCTTACCTTAATGTACACATTCCCCTTCACTTTAATGTACACATTCCCCTTACCTTAATGTACACATTCCCCTCACCTTAATGTACACGTTCCCATTACCTTAATGTACGCATTCCCCTTACCTTAATGTACACATTCCCCTTACCTTAATGTACACATTCCCCTTACCTAAATGTACACATTCCCCTTACCTTAATGTACACATTCCCCTCACCTTAATGTACACTTTCCCCTTACCTTAATGTACACGTTCCCCTTACCTTAATGTACACATTCACCTTAATGTACACATTCCCCTTACCTTAATGGACACTTTCCCCTTACCTTAATGGACACTTTCCCCTTACCTTAATGGACACTTTCCCCTTACCTTAATGTACACATTCCCCTTACCTTAATGTACACATTCCCCTTACCTTAATGGACACTTTCCCCTTACCTTAATGGACACTTTCCCCTTACCTTAATGTACACATTCCCCTTACCTTAATGTACACATTCCCCTTACCTTAATGGACACTTTCCCCTTACCTTAATGGACACTTTCCCCTTACCTTAATGGACACTTTCCCCTTACCTTAATGGACACTTTCCCCTTACCTTAATGTACACATTCCCCTTACCTTAATGGACACTTTCCCCTTACCTTAATGGACACTTTCCCCTTACCTTAATGGACACTTTCCCCTTACCTTAATGGACACTTTCCCCTTACCTTAATGTACACATTCCCCTTACCTTAATGGACACTTTCCCCTTACCTTAATGGACACTTTCCCCTTACCTTAATGGACACTTTCCCCTTACCTTAATGTACACGTTCCCATTACCTTAATGTACACATTCCCCTTACCTTAATGTACACATTCCCCTTACCTTAATGGACACTTTCCCCTTACCTTAATGTACACATTCCCCTTACCTTAATGGACACTTTCCCCTTACCTTAATGTACACATTCCCCTTACCTTAATGTACACATTCCCCTTACCTTAATGGACACTTTCCCCTTACCTTAATGGACACTTTCCCCTTACCTTAATGTACACATTCCCCTTACCTTAATGGACACTTTCCCCTTACCTTAATGGACACTTTCCCCTTACCTTAATGGACACTTTCCCCTTACCTTAATGGACACTTTCCCCTTACCTTAATGGACACTTTCCCCTTACCTTAATGGACACTTTCCCCTTACCTTAATGTACACATTCCCCTTACCTTAATGTACACATTCCCCTTACCTTAATGTACACATTCCCCTTACCTTAATGTACACTTTCCCCTTACCTTAATGTACACGTTCCCATTACCTTAATGTACACATTCCCCTTACCTTAATGGACACTTTCCCCTTACCTTAATGGACACTTTCCCCTTACCTTAATGGACACTTTCCCCTTACCTTAATGGACACTTTCCCCTTACCTTAATGTACACATTCCCCTTACCTTAATGTACACATTCCCCTTACCTTAATGTACACATTCCCCTTACCTTAATGTACACATTCCCCTTACCTTAATGGACACTTTCCCCTTACCTTAATGTACACATTCCCCTTACCTTAATGTACACATTCCCCTTACCTTAATGGACACTTTCCCCTTACCTTAATGTACACATTCCCCTTACCTTAATGTACACATTCCCCTTACCTTAATGTACACATTCCCCTTACCTTAATGTACACATTCCCCTTACCTTAATGGACACTTTCCCCTTACCTTAATGTACACATTCCCCTTACCTTAATGGACACTTTCCCCTTACCTCGCATGGGTGGATGATACTTGGATCATTATTATCATGCCACCAACACTTATGACCCAAGTATCATGCTGCCAACATTAATAAACCAAGTATCATTCAACCCACACCACTGCATATGCACCCAATCTATTGATGAATACAGTTTATTACAATCTATTGATAAATACAGTCTATTACAATCTAGTGATGAATACAGTTTATTACAATCTATTGATAAATACAGTTATTACAATCTACTGATAAATACAGTGAGATGTGATGTAAATTTAAATAATAACATTAAACAATATGTAATACAGTAATCAGAGCACAGAGAATAGACATTTATGATTTAACATAATACATATAATAATTGTACTCTTACTACTACTACTACTATCATTATCATTATCATTATCATCATCATTATAATTATCATTTTCATTATCATTATCATTATCATTATCATTATCATTATCATTATCATTATCATTATCATTATCATTATCATTATCATTATCATTATCATTATCATTATCATTATCATTATCATTATCATTATCATTATCATTATCATTATCATTATCATTATCATTATCATTATCATTATCATTATCATTATCATTATCATTATCATTATCATTATCATTATCATTATCATTATCATTATCATTATCATTATCATTATCATTATCATTATCATTATCATTATCATTATCATTATCATTATCATTATCATTATCATTATCATTATCATTATCATTATCATTATCATTATCATTATCATTATCATTATCATTATCATTATCATTATCATTATCATTATCATTATCATTATCATTATCATTATCATTATCATTATCATTATCATTATCATTATCATTATCATTATCATTATCATTATCATTATCATTATCATTATCATTATCATTATCATTATCATTATCATTATCATTATCATTATCATTATCATTATCATTATCATTATCATTATCATTATCATTATCATTATCATTATCATTATCATTATCATTATCATTATCATTATCATTATCATTATCATTATCATTATCATTATCATTATCATTATCATTATCATTATCATTATCATTATCATTATCATTATCATTATCATTATCATTATCATTATCATTATCATTATCATTATCATTATCATTATCATTATCATTATCATTATCATTATCATTATCATTATCATTATCATTATCATTATCATTATCATTATCATTATCATTATCATTATCATTATCATTATCATTATCATTACTATTATTATTATTATCATTATCATTACTATTATTATTATTATCATTATCATTATCATTATCATTATCATTATCATTATCATTATCATTATCATTATCATTATCATTATCATTATCATTATCATTATCATTATCATTATCATTACTATTATTATTATTACCATTATCATTATCATTACTATTATTATTATTATCATTATCATTATTATTAGTAACACACGCAACATCAAATGTCAATTCGTTTAATAAAGAATACAAAAAAATCGTCTTAAACTTGAGTTAAAACGTTCTTATATATATATATATATATATATATATATATATATATATATATATATATATATATATATATATATATATATATATATATGAGAGAGAGAGAAAGAGAGAGGAGAGAGAGAGAGAGAGAGAGAGAGAGAGAGAGAGAGAGAGAGAGAGAGAGAGAGAGAGAGAGAGAGAGAGAGAGAGAGAGAGTCTAATCAAAACATACTGAAATTGTACATTTCCCTAAAAAACAAAACAATGTACATATATTTCTTTTAATATAGAGATATCTATTATGACATAGCACGTCCCAGACCCATAGTACAATGTACATATAATTCCATCACTTCCCAGTACACACGTGTGTGTGTGTGTGTGTGTGTGTGTGTGTGTGTGTGTGTGTGTGTGTGTGTGTGTGTGTCTGTGTGAGAAGGAAATTTCAACCATTTGGTGGAAATGATCCATCACCGTAACCTTCCAACCGCCCGAGGTCACACACACACACACACACACACACACACACACACACACACACACAGACTAGGTAAGCGTCTGGTCCAACTTGGACGTATTTAATGCATCGATTTCGCGAGTGACTTAAATGCCCTTTGACCTGAGAACGTGATACAGGACCCAGTCGTGTTGTGGTTGTGAGGAACACCTGGCTAAGGGTAATGCATCTCCGACAGAAATCTTGAGGACAACGGATCGATAACCTTAGTAGCGAAAGTGGGTTTCTGAGGGGAATCCACGGTGTGTCCCCACACAGAAAACGGGAATATTCAACCGGAAATGAGACTCGCGTAGAAGACGGGAAGTGTTTTAAATATGAATGTGAGTTTCCAAGAGAAAACAGTTGTGTATTGGATAGCAAACGACTTGAATAAAGAACATGGGTATCCGAGTGCCGACTGGAGTCGCCAGGGGAAAATACCACACCAACAGAAATGGGAGCAGGGGGGACATGATAGAAAACGGAAGTTGCCAATGGATGCTGCGTTTAGGACTCTAAGAGAAAATGGGGGACGTTTGCACGTTTACTTGGACTCACCAACAGAAAATGAGACGCACTCGATGAAACAACAGAAGATGAAAGTAGAATAAATGTTTACACAGAAAACGAGAATCACAAATAACAAAACTATAAGTACTTTGTGGAACAACAGAAAATGAACAGACTGGGGGTTTAAAAAGAAGATCGGAAATCACCAAAAGAAAACAAGATACCTCAGGAGGCAACAGAAAATGGAGGGTCCGTGGAGGTCTAAACGAATGAGAACTATAAACAGAAAACGAAAGGTACTGTATATGCATCAGCAAACGATGGAAGAGTAAGTTTAATTAGAAGAATGGGAAACACCATAAGAAAACGAGATGTACTCCAGGGAGCAAAGACGCTGACAGGGACAATGATGACTTACACAAAAGATGGGAATCCATACAGAAAACGACGCGTACGACAGAGGCGGGAGTGATAGAAAACGGAGGAGCAATGGCCACTAAAACAGAGGATGGGAATCACGGGGTTAGAAAACGAGATGTGGAACAGGGAGGGAGGGGGGGGACTAACGTAACCATGGGGCAGGATGTCCTGCATTATTTCCCTCACCACGACCGGACCTCCGCCCACATTCCAACCACCCGGCGTGCCGGACATTCCCGCTGACCACAGCCATTCCCACCACCACCACGGCGCTTGCCACACGTCCTTCCCCAGCCACCAAGCAGCGGCGGGAGGAGGAGCAGGAGCAGGAGGAGGAGGAGCAGGAGGAGGAGAAAGTGGGAAACTAACCCACACTCCCCTCAGGCGAAAATGGATTACGGTACCAAATACAAGGCATCTTAATGACCTTAGTTTTATTATCTGAGTTTTATCATTTATCGTAAATGATAAATGATAAGCATTAGGTATCATAGATATATATCTATATTACGAGTATATATTTATATTACGAGTATATATTTATATTACGAGTATATATTTACGAGTATTCATATTACGAGTATATATTTATATTACGAATGAAGGTGAGGGTTAGGAGAGAGAGAGAGAGAGAGAGAGAGAGAGAGAGAGAGAGAGAGAGAGAGAGAGAGAGAGAGAGAGAGAGAGTGACGACAATTATCTACAAGTCAACGAAAATTCAAAATCGAGTCATACAGACACGCTACAGAACCGTTGATGTAGACGAACGAATAGGAGAAATACACACGAGAGGATACGACAGGTCTACAACATAACGTTAATGATTATAACAATACAGCTCCATCGTCCTCACCTCAATTACCCAATTCAAAAGGTCCGGACATTGTGACTCACGATTTCAAACTCATCCTTGCATAGTTAATGAGGCGTGGGAGCAGCTCCTCCCGGTCATTCTTGTGGTGGTGGTGAGGGTGGGAGACGGGATGATGATTGCTACACAGTGGTTCGCTCCTCCCGACACGACCTCCATGGTACCATGGGTTGACGGGATGTATGACCAATTCGAATCACTGACATGATGAACCCATTCCTTCACACACTCGAGGAGGATGTGTCTATATAACAACGCTTCTACTTTCCCTGTGTTGTTTGTGGCCAGGTTTTGTGATCAAACATTTATGGAACAATAAAACCACCGTCTGTGACTATATAAATGACAATAAATAACCCCAAAAATTTATTTATTTATATCTTTTCCTGAGCGCGTTAGCAGCTCATGAGCTGCGACGTTCGTCTGTGGCACCATGTGGACCAGGGTTCGAAGCGTCTTCCACAGACCTTACGAGTCGACTCACTGGATGTGAGACTTACTCTTTTGCGAAATCTGTTGGCAAGTCAGGAAGCCATCGCAACTTCACGTGGGAAAACGAGTCTGATTTAACGATCTCTCTCTCTCTCTCTCTCTCTCTCTCTCTCTCTCTCTCTCTCTCTCTCTATATATATATATATATATATATATATATATATATATATATATATATTTATATATGGGGGAGACATACAATAACAAGTAATATATAAAGAACAGAAGACACGAGACGTGATCCACCATGTCAATCAACTTGAACTTCTCGAGAAGGGAAAGAAAATGGGATATAGGGTGTCGAGGGGGTCAATGATGAAGTGGGGGGGGGGGGGCACATGCAGCCCTGGGCCGGGAGGGGAGGAGGGAGGGGTAGTTGTGGGATGGGGGGGGGGGGGGGGTAGCTGGCCCGGGAATGGTAGGGCGAGAGGCAAGTGGGACAGGAAGGGTGGGACAGAAGGAGAGGGCTGAGGGACAGGAAGGAAGGGGTGAAAAGAAAAATGGGAAGAGGTGAAGGACAGGTGAGACAGGAAGGGGGAGGGGGGGATGACGACAGGGGGAGGAGGGAGGGAGGGGGGAGCCAGGAGGAAGGGGAGGGGTTGTTACAGCAAGTGGCGTCATCTACCGTCCCGCCCACCAAGCGGGCAACCCTCAATCTAACACGTGGCGGCGCGCGCGTGTGTAGGGGACGGCCCTGGCGGGGTGGGGGAAGGGGGGAGGGAGGTACGGGAGGGTCAAGAGGAGAGGGAAGGGGGGGTGGGGGGTGAGGGGCGGTGGTCATAATAAGATATTGGGCAGCACGTGGCGGCGCGCGTGTGGAAAGGGGGGGG
>NC_092250.1:2310306-2360306 GCF_036320965.1 Panulirus ornatus | reverse complement strand
TAGGTGGAGGCAAGCATACAGTGGGTACAATAGCAGGGGGTAGGTGGAGGCAAGCATACAGTGGGGTACAATAGCAGGGGGTAGGTGGAGGCAAGCATACAGTGGGGTACAATAGCAGGGGGTAGGTGGAGGCAAGCATACAGTGGGGTACAATAGCAGGGGGTAGGTGGAGGCAAGCATACAGTGGGTACAATAGCAGGGGGTAGGTGGAGGCAAGCATACAGTGGGTACAATAGCAGGGGGTAGGTGGAGGCAAGCATACAGTGGGGTACAATAGCAGGGGGTAGGTGGAGGCAAGCATACAGTGGGGTACAATGCTTGGACACTGGAGAAGCATGAAGACACATTAAACTTCACGTCTAAGAAACAGTTGATCACACTAATGCATGAACACCTTGAACACAAGACAATGGCTGAAGGACACACACACACATACACACACACACACACGTAAACAAGAGACTTGGCGGGGGGGGAGAAGAGGTCCCAGGAGTACATGGTGAAGACAAACAAATACATAAACGGAGAGAGAGAGAGAGAGAGAGAGAGAGAGAGAGAGAGAGAGAGAGAGAGAGAGAGAGAGAGAGAGAGAGAGAGAGAGAGGGCTGGGAGGAGAGAGAGTTGGAGGCGGGTTGTCTGCACCATCAGCTGCTATACATAACAAAGCAGTAAACAACCAGCGGTCCTTCCAGATCACCTTACACGCTCCCCCACGGAGGGAGGGAGGGAGGGAACCTGCCCTCCATCTACACAACACTGCCTTCCACACCCCTCCTTGTGGAAGGGAGGGAGGGAGGTTGGGAGGGAACCTGCCCCTCCATCTACACAACACTGCCTTCCACACCCCTCCTTGTGGAAGGGAGGGAGGGAGGTTGGGAGGGAACCTGCCCTCCATCTACACAACACTGCCTTCCACACCCCTCCTTGTGGAAGGGAGGGAGGGAGGTTGGGAGGGAACCTGCCCTCCATCTACACAACACTGCCTTCCACACCCCTCCTTGTGGAAGGGAGGGAGGGAGGTTGGGAGGGAACCTGCCCCTCCATCTACACAACACTGCCTTCCACACCCCTCCTTGTGGAAGGGAGGGAGGGAGGTTGGGAGGGAACCTGCCCCTCCATGTCTCCCCACCGCTATTACTGTTGGAGGACGGGAGATATCCTTCACCCTTCTCCAACACTCCTTGTTGGAGAGGGTGAAGAAAAGGAGAGTGGGTGGGTGAGTGAGGGAGAGTGGGTGGGTGGGTGAGTGAGGGAGAGTGGGTGGGTGGGTGAGGGAGAGTGGGTGGGTGAGTGAGGGAGAGTGGGTGGGTGAGTGAGGGAGAGTGGGTGGGTGAGTGAGGTAGAGTGGGTGGGTGAGTGAGGGAGAGGAGTAGCGGGAGATGTATAATACATGAGCACTGCCATATTGATAATCACCCTAGCCATACCACAACACCGGACCAGTTCAGACGACCTCTCCCTCTTGACACCACCACCATCACCACCACCACCACAATCACCATCACCACCACCATTACCATCACCACCACAATCACCATAACCACCACCATTACCATCACCACCACAATCACCATAACCACCACCATTACCATCACCACCACAATCACCATAACCACCACCATTACCATCACCACCACAATCACCATAACCACCACCATCACCACCACCACCACAATCACCATCACCACCACCATTACCATCACCACCACAATCACCATAACCACCACCATTACCATCACCACCACAATCACCATAACCACCACCATCACCACCACCACCATCACCACCATCACCACCATCACCACCACAATCACCATCACCACCATCACCACCACCACCATCAAGACGCTAGTGGTGGTGGTGGTGGTGGTGGAGACAATGGTGATGATGGGTGATATTGTTGGAGAGGCGAAGATCTAACTATGCTGTGGAAGGAGGGAGGGAGAGTGGGGGCGTGGGCGACTCCTCCACCACACAAACAAAGATCTACCACAATAATTCTACCGGAGGACAGTTACCCACAGGTCCCTCTCCCCACACACACACACACACCTACCCACAATACGGCCTCTCTCTCTCTCTCTCTCTCTCTCTCTCTCTCTCTCTCTCTCTCTCTCTCTCTCTCTCTCTCTCTCTCTCTCGTGGTAGGAGGTTAGACACGGAGAGGGACGCTGTGCTAAAACGAAGTTCGTTTTAAGGAGATGCTCATTATAACGCCATCAGCGGTGCTCTCTCTCTCTCTCTCTCTCTCTCTCTCTCTCTCTCTCTCTCTCTCTCTCTCTCTCTAGCTATCTAGATACACTAGACACATTCCTAGTTACTTCATTTCCCCCCTCTCCCCCTTTTCTAGAGGGTCGTGTGGTGTTGCGTCAGGTCATGCGTGGTGAAGGAGGCAGATGTGGTAATCACCCGCAATTACGTAGTTAATAGATCATTAATATTTAAATTACGGAAACCACTAACCGGCAACTTTATGCGGGTACCCCCCTATACCCAACTTCCGGCAGGGGGGTGGGTGTGGAGGGTCGGGGCTGGGGGAAGAGGGGGAGGAGGGGGGGAGGGTCGGACGAAACCCGGTCTCACGGTGCCCGCTGACAAGGGCGAGAGTCGGCCGGCGTCTCTGGGGGCATATTTTCCGGGGGGAGGGGGGCTGGGGGGCTGGGGGGGCGGGGGGTTGGGGGGCGGGGGGCTGGGGGGGGCAGGAGGTTGTAAAAACTGAATAATGAGTAACAGGTTATCCTGGAGGAACGTTAATGGCCAGCTCCAGGCCCAATCTCTCTCTCTCTCTCTCTCTCTCTCTCTCTCTCTCTCTCTCTCTCTCTCTCTCTCTCTCTCTCTCTCTCTCTCTCTCTCTCACTAACGTGAACATGGCTCCTCGAATTCGCGACTTCATGCCTAACGTATCCCAAAGCTAATAACATATATCCCATGGCACTGACGCATCCCATGCCACTAACATATCCCCTGCCACTAACATATCCCAAGCCACTAACATATCCCATGCCACTAACATATCCCCTGCCACTAACATATCCCAAGCCACTAACATATCCCATGCCACTAACATATCCCAAGCCACTAACATATCCCATGCCACTAACATATCCCATGCCACTAACATATCCCATGCCACTAACATATCCCAAGCCACTAACATCCCAAGCCACTAACATCCCATACCACTAACATATCCCATGCCACTAACATATCCCATGCCACTAACATATCCCATGCCACTAACATATCCCATGCCACTAACATATCCCATGCCACTAACATATCCCAAGCCACTAACATCCCATACCACTAACATATCCCATGCCACTAACATATCCCATGCCACTAACATATCCCATGCCACTAACATATCCCAAGCCACTAACATATCCCATGCCACTAACATATCCCAAGCCACTAACATCCCAAGCCACTAACATCCCATACCACTAACATATCCCATGCCACTAACATATCCCATGCCACTAACATATCCCATGCCACTAACATATCCCATGCCACTAACATATCCCAAGCCACTAACATATCCCATGCCACTAACATATCCCATGCCACTAACATATCCCATGCCACTAACATATCCCAAGCCACTAACATCCCAAGCCACTAACATCCCATACCACTAACATATCCCATGCCACTAACATATCCCATGCCACTAACATATCCCATGCCACTAACATATCCCATACCACTAACATATCCCAAGCCACTAACATATCCCATGCCACTAACATATCCCAAGCCACTAACATCCCAAGCCACTAACATCCCATGCCACTAACATATCCCATGCCACTAACATATCCCATGCCACTAACATATCCCATGCCACTAACATATCCCATGCCACTAACATATCCCATGCCACTAACATATCCCAAGCCACTAACATATCCCATGCCACTAACATATCCCAAGCCACTAACATATCCCATGCCACTAACATATCCCATGCCACTAACATATCCCAAGCCACTAACATATCCCAAGCCACTAACATATCCCATGCCACTAACATATCCCAAGCCACTAACATATCCCATGCCACTAACATATCCCATGCCACTAACATATCCCATGCCACTAACATATCCCATGCCACTAACATATCCCAAGCCACTAACATATCCCATGCCACTAACATATCCCAAGCCACTAACATATCCCATGCCACTAACATATCCCATGCCACTAACATATCCCAAGCCACTAACATATCCCATGCCACTAACATATCCCATGCCACTAACATATCCCATGCCACTAACATATCCCAAGCCACTAACATCCCAAGCCACTAACATCCCATACCACTAACATATCCCATGCCACTAACATATCCCATGCCACTAACATATCCCATGCCACTAACATATCCCATACCACTAACATATCCCAAGCCACTAACATATCCCATGCCACTAACATATCCCAAGCCACTAACATCCCAAGCCACTAACATCCCATGCCACTAACATATCCCATGCCACTAACATATCCCATGCCACTAACATATCCCATGCCACTAACATATCCCATGCCACTAACATATCCCATGCCACTAACATATCCCAAGCCACTAACATATCCCATGCCACTAACATATCCCAAGCCACTAACATATCCCATGCCACTAACATATCCCATGCCACTAACATATCCCAAGCCACTAACATATCCCAAGCCACTAACATATCCCATGCCACTAACATATCCCAAGCCACTAACATATCCCATGCCACTAACATATCCCATGCCACTAACATATCCCATGCCACTAACATATCCCATGCCACTAACATATCCCAAGCCACTAACATATCCCATGCCACTAACATATCCCATGCCACTAACATATCCCAAGCCACTAACATATCCCAAGCCACTAACATATCCCATGCCACTAACATATCCCAAGCCACTAACATATCCCATGCCACTAACATATCCAATGCCACTAACATATCCCATGCCACTAACATATCCCATGCCACTAACATATGCCAGACCACTGCACGATCTTCCTATGGTGCTGTTGAACACGTGACACCAGAAGGGGGGGGAATGGGGGGTTGGGGGTTGACGGGGGGGAGAATGGGGGGGTGGTGGTTAGGAGAGAGGGGGGGCCAGGAGGGAGGGGGGGGTGGAGGTGTAGTGGCAGTAGTAGTAAGCGAGGTTATGATTGGTTCATTAGTTTCATTATATCATTATGACACAGGTCCACACCCCCCCCCCCCCTACCCCACCATGAAGGATCATGATGATGACGTAGATGATGATGATGATGACGTCACGCGTCCGTGGGATGCGGAACGGGAGGTGAAACAGTAAGGGTGATCAGGGGCTGAATAGGCTGGGAGGAGGATGGACGAACGGACGACGAGGGAGAGAGAGAGAGAGAGAGAGAGAGAGAGAGAGAGAGAGAGAGAGAGAGAGAGAGAGGCAGGCATCTCCCCTGCACTACTGTGATGCCCCCAAGGGCTGGGCTGGGGGAGAGGTGGTATGGGGGGAGGGGTGGAGGCTGGGGTGGGGGAGAGGCGGCAACCCTCCAGGCCACAGCAGCACCCCAGGCAAACCTCTCTCTCTCTCTCTCTCTCTCTCTCTCCCTCCCTCCCAGCGCCTCCTGCCCCGGGGTGGGGGAACCCCCACTACAATGGTACCCCGACCTACTAATACCCTGTGGGATCTCCCCTCCCCCACCCCCTCCGCTACCCCAGGGGCCCTTTGCGTCCAGCCTTGCCTTACCCCAGACTTACCCTACCCTACGTCTTGCCCCAACCTTGCCCCCCTGCCGCTAACACCGTCCTGTGGGCTCGTACCCTGGGGGTGGGGCCCGCAGGGGATCCAGGAGCTGCCTGGAATGTCCCCCCCACCCACCATCACCCCACTTGTGGGCCCCCTGGGGGGGTGTGTGTGGTGGATGAGGGGCCCAGGGCGCTCTACACCTGTCGCTGGGTGCGGGGTGAGGCGGGGAGAGAACTCGCGGGTGGGGAGATAACTCTTGGGTGATGAGGGGGGGAAGAAAGGCTGGCGGGGACCACTCATCTCGCCCACGTCGGGTGAAGACCTCCTCTGGTCGTCTGGTAACGTCGGGTGAAGACCTCCTCTGGTCGTCTGGTAACGTCGGGTGAAGACCTCCTCTGGTCGTCTGGTCGCGTCGGGTGAAGACCTCCTCTGGTCTTCTGGTCGCGTCGGGTGAAGACCCCTCTGGTCGTGTCAGGTGAAGACCCCTCTGGTCGTCTGGTCGCGTCGGGTGAAGACCTCCTCTGGTCATCTGGTAGCGTCGGGTGAAGACCTCCTCTGGTCTTCTGGTCGCGTCGGGTGAAGACCCCTCTGGTCGCGTCGGGTGAAGACCTCCTCTGGTCGCGTCGGGTGAAGACCTCCTCTGGTCGTCACCCTGGTAGACAGAGGCAGGTGAGGAGGGAACCCATTACCACGTCACCGCTAAATCTGCGCTTGCGTGAGATTCATCGTGTGGTGGGGGGTTCACCTGTTCCACTCCCCCCCCCCACCAACCCCTTAACGCCATTCCACCCCCCCCCTCATCTACGCCCCCCCTCCCCGCCCCCCCTTCCTCCTATATAAACCTTTGGTCCTGCTCGGGGTGGGGGGGGGAGAGGGGGGGTGTTAGGTTTTCATCCCCCACTTCCCTTTCTGCCCCACCGTCCGTTTTCTATTCATCACCTTCCCCCCCTCCTCCCCCCCATCTCTCTCTCTCTCTCTCTCTCTCTCTCTCTCTCTCTCTCTCTCTCTCTCTCTCTCTCTCTCTCTCTCTCTCTCCCAAATCCTTTTCTCTTTTCTCTTTCCCCCCTTCCATCATTTCCTCCCCCTCCCCTTGCCAGGCATCACACATTATGTGTCGCACGTGAGAGGTGCGTGCCCCCCCCCCCCCACCATTGCGTTGAATCACACGAGCGTGCGTCACGTGCGATCTGGGACAAACTACCTTCTTTCTGCTCGTGTTAACAGTTTCTCCCTAACTACCCCTCACACTCACACGTACTCTCTCTCTCTCTCTCTCTCTCTCTCTCTCTGGCCCTTTTCAGCCCACATGGACAGCAGGCAACCCTCCTACCCCCCCCCAAGCCATCCTCCCCCCCTCCCCCCCGCCATCAACACACCCAACGCCTTTTTCACATCCAAGGGGGAGAGGGTGGGGGGGTGCGGGGAGGGGGTGCGGGGGGGAGGGTAGCACCAACCGTGAGTGGTAAGACGACCTCAGTTTTCCCTTTAAACATCGCTCATCTCCCCCTCTCTCCCCTCCCCGTCTACCTATTACCCTCCCTCCCCCCCTCCCTCCCCCAGAACCACCCCAGGCGGGCATCTCTTCCCCCTCCCCCTCCCCCTCCCCCCATCTCCACCACCACAGTCTAGTGCTGTTCGTCATCTCATAACTAACCATCTCTCACCCCCCCCCTCACCTTCCATCCACCCACCCCCATTCCTCCCCTTTCCACCCATTCCAATATCTACTTTCCTTCGTGTTTTCCTCCCCCTACTCGCGTCTACTCCCTCCTCCTTCTACCCGTCTACCCGCGGGTGTTATTCTGGCTACCGTTCATCTACTCCCACCCCCCCATCCCCCCTGCCCCCAAGCCATCCATCATTGAATAGTAGGGCCCCCTCCCCCCCTTTATCTTCTATCACCCTGCTTGGCTCGTCCCCCCATTAACAACCATCTACCCATCCTCCCCCCCCTTCTCTATCCTCCCTAAACAGTCTTCCTAGCCTCCTCCTCTCCTCCTGAACCACATGTCTGCCAGACGCCTGTGTTTTGTCCCCCTTCCTCCTCCTCCCCCCCCCCCCCCCCCCCGCAACCCTCGGGGTCTTGGCCCAAACACGAGGAGGGATGGATGGAGGGATGGAGGGAGGGAGGGAGGGAGGGAGAGAGGGGAAGGTGTGGCTAGAGTTACAAGTTATGTGTCTGGCGGCTGGTGCTGAGGGAGACAGGGGGAGAGGGTGTGAGGAGAGGGAGGGAGCTGGAGGGAGGGTTGTGGGAGGGAGACGAGAGAGGGGTGGGAGAGAAGGTAGTCGGAGAGGAGATGGTAGCAGGGAGCGAGGTTAGTGGGAGGGCGTCTGGAAGGGAGAGCAAGTGGGAAAGGCGAGAGAGAGAGAGAGAGAGAGAGAGAGAGAGAGAGAGAGAGAGAGAGAGAGAGAGAGAGAGAGAGAGAGAGGATAGTGCGGCAGAAGAAGGAAGTCAGGCAGGAAAGGTTAGGTTAGGTTAGGTTAGGTTAGGGATGAGGCTGTAGTGATGATAATGCGTCTTCTCCGTTCCCAAGGTGTAGTGAAGATGTCCCTCTTTCCACGCACCTTCCTTCTGCACCACACCTAAACCAACACGGTAGTAGAAGATGGACTATGTAGTTCCTCTTTCTACGAGACGTAGGGAGCAAACCATGAATAGAATCAGCGAGATGCTACAGCAAAGGTGTGACTCCTGATTACCTTCAGAAAAAAACCATCTGAAGTTACTGAAGTCATTTCACCGAGTTGAATTGGAATATATGACGCGACACGATAACCTACACACACACACACACACACACACACACACACACACCCTGTGGGTCGAGTAAAAAAGCGCGCCTTCTAGGTCGTGTTTCGTTTACTTTCAAGACGAAGTGTGAGATCTCGTAGAAGGGCCTGGCATGTATGGTTCTCTGGTCGTAGCGTTCGCGACAACGGAGATGATGATGATGATGATGATGATAATGATGATAATGATAATAATGATGATGATGATGATGATATGATGATGATGATGATGAGATGAAAATGACAGGAATAGGTGGACGACACATTGATCTATAGAGATCACTTTGAACCGTAGATCATGATATATATATATATATATATATATATATATATATATATATATATATATATATATATATTTTCCCACACCCCCCCCCCAACCCCTCATCATCACCGACATAGCTAGATAAATGTTAATATTGTGTCGCTCTAGCACCGCCGACCAAAGACATGTTTGCAATTCTTTTCGCGTAAGACTTGCGAGTGAGAAGTGATGCGACGACTGGGTGACTTGGCTTCGTATCAAACGTCTGGTAGGTTAGCTGTAAACAGCGGGACGTCTAACGTACACACACACACACACACACACACACACGAACGTACAGTTACAAAGGGAAAAACTAAACTCATAAACTCAATCAAAACCTCATCAAAAAGGTTACGTACGTCATGGGTTACATTATATCTCTCACGACGGAAAACTAATTCAAAAAACAAAAACAGTTTCCCACACTCATTAATACGGGCGTTATCCGTGTACGATTTTCGGTGCAGTGTGGCGTATTCATTCACACGCTTATTTACATACGGGGTACGGACAGGTGAGTGAGGCAGCGTTGACCCTTACCTGGGGGGAGCGGCAGCAGCATCAGTTCACCTGGGTGAGGAAGACGATCCCATTACCTGTGGAGGCAAGTGGAGCGTCATCACTAGGCTCAGACTTCACAACATGGGGGAAATACAACCCCAAGTTACCTACTAACTCAGTCATAACACATTGTAAACTTAGTGTTGGACATTATTAACCGTGCTCATAACACACACGTATGTGTGTTATGACACACACACACACATATATGTGTGTGTGTGTGTGTGTGTGTGTGTGTGTGTGTTCAGCTGCCCAAGGAGATGGGAGATCAATAAAATATATAGATATATATCAATAATGATTTATTAAATACACTATATTATCATTATCATTATATTTTCAGGATCTGGCGGTTGTTGACAAGATCAGCTGTTGGTAAGCAAACGGGAAGAGAGACAAGAGACAGGGATGACGTAGTTCAGTCAATTGGTTCATCACACACACACACACACACACACACACACACAGTTGTAGAAAACGGGAGACGGTGTTGCAAAAGGATTTCCCGCCGTTTGATCAGTTGCAAAACAAAGGCACAGCGGTCGCCTCGTAGCGGCGTCCAGCAAGGCGTCAAGTAACCGTGTGGGTCCCACGTCGTCACCTTCATCTACTCATCTGAGTCACACTCGTGATGAGTCACTACCTTTACACTCATGAGACGATGAATAATACCAAGGATGGTGATTCACGCTAAGATAATGACCCACCGATAGACGACCCTTGCATAACCATACCCGTTAGTTACGTACCCCTTAACCCAGTGATGCCTAGCTGCACTGGTCAAGGGTCGTATACCGTCGTGCTCAAGGGTCGTATACCGTCGTGCTCAAGGGTCGTATACCGTCGTGTTCAAGGGTCGTATACCGTCGTGCTCAAGGGTCGTATACCGTCGTGCTCAAGGGTCGTATACCGTCGTGCTCAAGGGTCGTATACCGTCGTGCTCAAGGGTCGTATACCGTCTTGCTCAAGGGTCGTACTGCCGTGCTCAAGTGGTTTGAGTGGTAGTTGACGACTCCGGGCCGCTCCTCCACAGACAAGTAATTGATTACCTCATGTAAAGTAACTCATTACTTCTAGTGAAGTAACTAATTACCTCGTGTGAAGTAACGGATTACCTCGTATGACTACCAGATACCCAAATGCCCTTGCAACAACCACTGCCCTTCCCAGGCCTATCTGGTCACGTCGGTGCCTCGCTAACTACAGCTGTATTTGTATCAAAAATACATCACCGCTCACACCTGGGGCCCCAGAGGAGGAGGGGGAGTCCCCCCCCCCCCCCCGTGGCAAGGAAGGGGCGGGTCCAGACCCGTATGTAGACGAGACACCCCGCTGAGGAGGGGATAGATAGATCGATAGATAGATACATAGATAGATAGACAGATAGACATACAGACAGATAGATAGATAGAGAGACAGGTAGATAGATAGATATACACACAAGTAGCTAGATCGGCAGATAGATAGAGAGCCAGATAGACAGACAGACATACAGATTGATAGACAGGCATAGATAGATAGGTAGGCAGATAGACAGACAAATAGATAGACAGAATGATAGATAGGCAGACAGATAGACATGCAAATTTCAGATGCAGGAAGGACAGAACAACGGACGAGATAGATGGAACACACACACACACACGCACACGGTGCGTTACGATGATTGGATGAAACAAGGAGGCGCAGGTCACAAGGCGATAGTTGACCCCTTTCCCCCCCCCCTTCCCCCCTCCCCGCCCACAACCCCCCCGACCCGTTCAGACGATCGCTTCCCGCCCCCCTCCCTCCCCTCCCCCTACCTTGTGTGCACCTGCGGGGAAACCCCTACCCCACCCATTGACCCGGGGGGGGGGGGGGGATGCAGGGAGGGGGAAGGGGAGAGGGGGAGGAGTGACGTCAAGAGCGGCTATGGCCAGTTATTGTGGCCAAGAAGGGGGGGAGGGGTGGCCAGGCTATGTCAGGTCGTGGCTGGGCCACACGTGGGCTATGTCTGGCCAAGGGAGGGGGTGGTGTGTGGGGGGAGAGTGAGGGGAGAGGGTGGAGGGTCAAGGGGCTTGGTGAAATGAGGGGAGGTAAATGCATAGTGGGGAGACAATGCGGGTGGTGGGGCAGTAACAGCGTCGAAGGTGATGTGGGGTGAATGTGGACTGGAGGGGAGATAAGTACCAGCTCGGGGAGTGAAACGTGGGGTGGAGGCGTAAAGGCGAGGCAGGGGAGATGAAATCTGGGTGACGGGGTGAAAGGATGGGAGATTAACCACACGATGAAAGTGAGACACGAAAGTGAGAGTGACGAAGTGACACTGGGGAAAGTGAGTGGGAAAAAAAAAATGGAGGTGGGGTGAATGCAAGGAGTTGGGTGGGGTTTGGGAGAGGAGTGAGAGCGGTAGTGAGAGGGAGTGAGAGTGAACACGTCGGGGGGAGGAAGGTCGGGTGGGGTAACGGGGGGGGGTGGCTGGTTGAAGCGTGGTGAAGGTGAGGACTGTGGCGTTGAGAGAGAGAGAGAGAGAGAGAGAGAGAGAGAGAGAGAGAGAGAGAGAGAGAGAGAGAGAGAGAGAGAGAGAGAGAGAGAGAGAGAGAGAAGAGAGAGAGAAGAGAGAGAGAGAGAGAGAAGAGAGAGAGAGAGAGAGAGAGAGAAGAGAGAGAGAGAGAGAGAGAGAGAGAGAGAGAGAGAGAGAGAGAGAGAGAGAGAGAGAGAGAGAGAGAGAGAGAGAGAGAGAGAGAGAGAGAGAGAGAGAGAGAGAGAGAGAATAATGATGATGGGAAACTTCTTTGCGACAGAGAGGTGCGAGAGTAGACCTCGTCCCAAACCATAGTCCCACATTAAGGGAACAACCAAGTGTTCACACACACACACACACACACACACACACACACACACACACACACACACACACACACACACAAACTACCTCTCAATGAGGTCAAATACAGACAAACACAAACAGAAAGATATATCAGAGAAGGTCCAGAAGAGGACAACAAAGACGTCAACAGAATTACGACACCTGAGTTACAAAGTGAGGGGGGGGGGGGGGAGGCTTGAGAGTTCTTAAATTCGTCAAACTTGGAGGAGAGAAGAGTAAGAAGTGACCTAATCACAACCTTCAGGTTTTAGAACCGGTTTGAAGATGTTAACATGGAGGACTTCTCCGAAAGACGCAAGGGGTAGAGGAACCAGAGGCCAGGATATAAAGATTAAGCAATAAACTTGTTAGAACGGATGGAGTAAGACTTGTGGATGAACGAAATGACGTGAATGATGAAACCGTGTCATGTAGACAGCATACACAAGTTGCAGAAGATGGAAGGGGGTGGGTCCCTTGAGAGTAGAACTCCCTCCACGTACGGTAGAAATTAATCATTATATACAGACACAGACACACACTCAGACACAGAGACACATTCAGACACAGAGACACACTCAGACACAGAGACACACTCAGACACAGAGACACACTCAGACACAGATACAGACACACTCAGACACAGACACATTCAGACACAGAGACACACTCAGACACAGATACAGACACACTCAGACACAGACACACACTCAGACACAGAGACACTCAGACACAGACACACACTCAGACACAGACACACTCAGACATAGAGACACACTCAGACACAGATACAGACACACTCAGACACAGACACATTCAGACACAGAGACACACTCAGACACAGATACAGACACACTCAGACACAGACACACACTCAGACACAGACACACTCAGACACAGAGACACACTCAGACACAGATACAGACACACTCAGACACAGACACACACTCAGACACAGACACACTCAGACACAGAGACACACTCAGACACAGATACAGACACACTCAGACACAGACACATTCAGACACAGAGACACACTCAGACACAGAGACACTCAGACACAGAGACACTCAGACACAGACACACTCAGACATAGAAACACTCAGACACAGACACACTCAGACACAGACACACTCAGACACAGACACACTCAGACATAGAAACACTCAGACACAGACACACTCAGACACAGATACAGACACACTCAGACACAGATACAGACACACTCAGACACAGATACAGACACACTCAGACACAGACACACTCAGACACAGACACACACAGACAGCCGTTGATAGTGTGGGTGCAAGGAATGTATAAAGCCTTGGTATGTAGCCCATACGGGAAGCCGTGTGTGTGTGTGTGTGTGTGTGTGTGTGTGTGTGTGTGTGTGTGTGTGTGTAGGAGGGTAACAAGAATGTCAGACTGCTTCAGGTGAGGAACAGGAGGGGGCGGGGGAGTGAGAGGAAGAGGAGGAGGAGGAGGAGAGGAGGAGGAGGAGGAGGAGGAGGAGGAGAAGGAGGAGGAGGAGGAGGAGGAGGAGAAGGAGAAGGAGGAGGAGGAGGAGGAGGAGGAGGAAGAAGAGGAGGAGGAGGAGGAGGAGGGAAACATACAGTAGATCAGAGGTGATGGGTCACTCGTCTGGGTGGGTCGGGTCCTGTGAAATGGTTGGCGCATGACAGTGCTAAGCCAGGCCCAGTATGACTGTACACAACCCGGTCCCCAGGAACGACAAGACACGACTGTTCCTAATACGCCACACACACACACACACACCCGACCACTGTGGCGACGATCCTGGAACACGACGTAAGGGCACGCTGAACACGACGGTACGACCTCCCTGCACGACTGAATGATATGCTGAACACGACGGTACGACCTCCCTGCACGACTGAATGATACTTTGAGCATGACGGTACGACCTCCCTGCACGACAGAGAAATACTTTGAGCACGATGATACGACCGCCCTGCACGACCAGTCTATCACCTGACCTTTCCTTGATAACTACATTGAATCACCGACCTAACGAGGCTGGCTCATCGGCCTGTTAGTGAGGGGTCATGCCCCTGGACACGACACACACACACACACACACACACACACACACACACACACACACACACACAGCTGTATATCATACATATAAGCCTATACACTCCGGCTCCCCATACACCCACGCCCTCTTACACTGAAGGAGGAGAGTGGGCAAGTGGTGCTGGCTGGAGTGTGTGTGTGTGTGTGTGTGTGTGTGTGTGGGAGGTGGGCCCGTGGCAAGCGTGGGAGGCTGTGAGAGCCTGGGAGGGAGGGAGGGAGGGAGGGAGGGGGAACAAGGGTGTTTTTAAGGGAGTCTGATGTTTGGAGAGGGTGACTTAACACTCGACGCTCCCGATTGGCCGGTGGGTAGCCAATCCGTGGCAAGGGGGCAGTGACGTCATGGCTTATGATGTGTGTGTGGAGAGAGAGAGAGAGAGAGAGAGAGAGAGAGAGAGAGAGAGAGAGAGAGAGAGAGAGAGAGAGAGAGAGTAAAGCTATCTCTAATTCCTCTGGACAACAGAACTACGTGGTAGCGGGTTGTGCTGGTGCTGGTTGGCAGGGGGGGACGACGAAGAGAGAGAGAGAGAGAGAGAGAGAGAGAGAGAGAGAGAGAGAGAGAGAGAGAGAGAGAGAGAGAAAAGAATAAATCATTTCATGAATAAATACTGAAACTACCTCACCCACTTGAGAGGAGGAACTTGGGTGTGTCATCAGCTCACGGGAACACGGAGGAGTGAGGAGGGAGGGAAGAGGGAAGAGGGAGTGTTGTGTGGTCACCTTACGACACACGGGATAGGTATGTTGTGTCCTTTGGGATGACGAAACTCCTGGACAGGTTTATGCTGTGTCCTGAGCCCACACGACACTGAAGGGGGGAGGAGGGGGGGGTTGGGTCGTCCCACCACCTGTCGTGTCGTGTGACATCGCGACGGGGGGGTCGAGCCGTGCGATGTTGTAAGGTCAAGACATACGTGGAGGGACTGCGAGACGGGTCTTCAAGCTCAGGGTGTGTCGTAAGGTCTGCCGACGAGACACGGGCCCGGTGCTGGAACCAGACACCACAAGCACACGATCATGACTCGCTCACTTCCTCCAGCCTTACCTTGATGGTTTCTAACTCCCTCCAGCCTTACCTTGATGGTTTCTAACTCCCTCCAGCCTTACCTTGATGGTGTCTAACTCCCTCCAGCCTTACCTTGCTGGTTTCTAACTCCCTCTACCTTACCTTGATGGTTTCTAACTCCCTCTACCTTACCTTGATGGTTTCTAACTCCCTCTACCTTACCTTGATGGTTTCTAACTCCCTCTACCTTACCTTGATGGTTTCTAACTCCCTTCCAGCCTTACCTTGATGGTTTCTAACTCCCTCCAGTCTTACCTTGATGGTTTCTAACTCCCTCCAGACTTACCTTGATGGTTTCTAACTCCCTCCAGCCTTACCTTGATGGTCTCTAACTCCCTCCCGCCTTACCTTGATGGTTTCTAACTCCCTCCCGCCTTACCTGAATGGTTTCTACCTCCCTCTACCTTACCTTGATGGTTTCTAACTCCCTCCAGCCTTACCTTGATTGTTTCTAACTCCCTCTAGGCTCACCTTGATGGTTTCTAACTCCCTCCAGCCTCATCTTGATGGTTTCTAACCCCCTCTACCTTACCTTGATGGTTTCTAACTCCCTCCAGCCTTACCTTGATGGTTTCTAACTTCCTCTAGCCTTACCTTGATGGTTTCTAACTCCCTCTACCTTACCTTGATGGTTTCTAACTCCTTCCAGCCTTACTTTGATGGTTTCTAACTCCCTCCAGTCTTACCTTGATGGTTTCTAACTCCCTCCAGACTTACCTTGATGGTTTCTAACTCCCTCTACCTTACCTTGATGGTTTCTAACGTCGTCGCGTGGTCCCTCTCCAGAGGTCCCGCACGGCAAAATATCCTAATGACTCAACGTTACCGGCAAAATATCCTAACGACTCAATGAATGATAAGTTAATCCGTCGTCGCCCCGTCCGTTCTAAACAGTCCAGTCACTATGTAACCTGCGGTACAGTCACTATGTAACCTGCGATACAGCTGGATCACCGAGGCCCCAGTCCCTCCTCCCATGGGTCTTCCTGTATTCTCCTGTACCCTCTGTATCGTCACCGTCCACAGGATGGGTCAGACTACTAATATATATATACATATATTTTTTTTTTTTTTTTTTGCTTTGTCGCTGTCTCCCGCGTTTGCGAGGTAGCGCAAGGAAACAGACGAAAGAAATGGCCCAACCCACCCCCATACAAATGTATATACATACGTCCACACACGCAAATATACATACCTACACAGCTTTCCATGGTTTACCCCAGACGCTTCACATGCCTTGATTCAATCCACTGACAGCACGTCAACCCCGGTATACCACATCGCTCCAATTCACTCTATTCCTTGCCCTCCTTTCACCCTCCTGCATGTTCAGGCCCCGATCACACAAAATCTTCTTCACTCCATCTTTCCACCTCCAATTTGGTCTCCCTCTTCTCCTCGTTCCCTCCACCTCCGACACATATATCCGACACATATATAATTATAATCGACCTAGAGGATTTGATGATTAATCTAGAATGGTTGTGATCTCGTAGTCTCTCTCTCTCTCTCTCTCTCTCTCTCTCTATATATATATATATATATATATATATATATATATATATATATATATATATATATATACATATATGCATATATATATACATATATATATATATATATATATATATATATATATATATATATAGAGAGAGAGAGAGAGAGAGAGAGAGAGAGAGAGAGAGAGAGAGAGAGAGACTACGAGATCACAACCATTCTAGATTAATCATCAAATCCTCTAGGTCGATTACAATTATAAGATCACAACCATCTTACATTAATCATCAAATCCTCCAGGTCGATTATAATCACAAGGTAATTATACACGTGAACATGACCACTGCCTCCGTGACGACACACAGCCGTGCCCTCCTAACCACCAGGAGGAAACGAGAGCAAGGATCCTTCCCACAATGATCCTCCAGAATAACAATAAAGGACGGAGTCTGGCTGGGAGGCTGGCTGGGAACACACACACACACATGGCATCCGTTCTTTGGGAGTCACACAGCCACAGTAATAGCCTGAGAGAGAGAGAGAGAGAGAGAGAGAGAGAGAGAGAGAGAGAGAGAGAGAGAGAGAGAGAGAGAGAGAGAAGTGCCATGCCTCCCTCCCTCCCTGCCTGACATCACTCCCCGTATGTCACTACTTATCTCGGGAAAATTGGTGGGAACCGCCGCCATGGTAGAGTCAGGAAGTGTCAAAAGCCAACCCGCCATTACGCCTTCATTGCGGCTTCGCGCGTCATCTCTTAGTTTTGAGGAGACTTAATCCTACAATCTAACGTCTGAATCCATTCTCCAGTTTTTGGATATGGACTACCATATACTAATCTTGACTTAGACGTCCTGAAACTCAATCAAACGCTTCAAATTCTTCAAAATTCTCAAAGGCCTGGTGGGGTCACGGTGGGTGGAGGGGGCGACCCCCTCCGCCTTGTCCCTCGACTCATTTGGAGAATCCGTTAAGACCCGTCGTAGGAAATGGCTGGGAACCTGTGGTAGGATGCTCGGGGGATAATGGAGCCCCTTTGTAATTACAGGCTTCACACCCCAACAAAAATTCCCAAGAGGGGCCGGGCCCGCGCGCGCGATGTGGTAGCTTCGCGGAGGAGAAGCCGCTGCCGTTGTACCGGAGGAGGAGGCGATGGGGGAGGAAACCCACATGATGAGGAGGCTTGAGTTCGAAGGTTATGATGATGGGAAGAAGATGGGCAACTACAGACACGTGTGGCTATGTCGAGGTGTGGGAGGGAGGGAGGAGGGAGAAAAGGTCGGTCCTGGGTGGAATGAGGGAAGGGTAGAAAACGGGGAGAGGGATAAGGAAAAAAATTATATAAATCAATTCCTAAACTGAGTATTAAGTGGTAGTTGGGGTCCAATTTCCCTCATCACCCCCCCACAATGACGATGAGACATTTAGACAAGACAGGAAAAAATCTAAGAAATGACAAACGCGAGAGTTGGTCTGAGATGGTAAGGTTGAATTACCTGTACGGCATCTTGAACACCAACGACCTGACCTAACCTCACCTCTCAACGACCTGAGATTGACCTCACCTCTCAACGACCTGACCTAACCTCACCTCTTAAGGACCCGAGATTGACCTGCTTTACATAATACATTCACATTCATGAAAGATTGTACAACGTGAAGAGGGAAAAATGAATACCGTGCCAATGATCCACTGTCAGAGAAGTAGTCGTATGTATAACAATTATGAACATCAATGCTTGAATACACTAACACATCCAATACTGATGTTACCGGACTCTGCCTGCTTGATATTACACCGCAAATGAGGGAGGAAGGGGGAGGGGTGTCGCCTTTTGGCATGGTTGTATCATCGGCAGTTGAAGAAGAAGAAGAGAACAGTTTCGTCAGAAGAATTCCATACTATCCCTCCTACTGATTGGAGCACATCCTCTGGAACCCATGGAAAGCGGGTTTTTGAGGCTCGCACCCCAAGGTTTTATGAGAACGAGATCCTGGGGTTAAATTGTATTATCATTATCATTATTATTATCATTATTATTATTATTATTATTATTATTATTATTATTATTATCATTATTATTATCATTATTATCATTATTGTTGTTATTATCATGATCATTATCATTATTATTACCATTATTGTTATCATTGTTATTATCATTTTTATCATTATCTTTATCATTATCATTATTATTATCATCATTATCATTATTATCATCATGCATGACGGTGTGAGGATGGATGTGAGCGAATAGGGCCATTTTTTTCGTCTGTTCCTGACGCAACCTCGCCAACGCTGCACACGGCGAACTTGTACGAATGAAAAAGAAAATAATGATAATAAAATCCACGACTCACAAGACGCTATTGGCATACTGGCACACTCGCTATCTATATAAAACCCAACCATACAGAACCCGTCAAACACAGGCTCAAGGTACAGAGACAGATATACACAGACTTCTTGTTTTCTTCTACACCACAGACAGAGATCCTTGACCAACACATACATCAGCACCTCACGAACGTTTGGACATCAACTTGAAATCGTGTCACACGGTAACCATCTGTGACGGGGATCCGTGTGGCGAGACAGACGTTCGTCCTGTGTTTTGAGAGAGAGAGAGAGAGAGAGAGAGAGAGAGAGAGAGAATATAATCAGAGTGGCTCATCGTTTTCTATTTACATAACACTTGGAGGTGAGAATGGGATGAAAGAGGCATAAAAAGTGAAGGTTTTTCACTCTCTCTTTTTCTTTCCCTCTATTTCCGTCTTTCACTTTCCCGATTCTCTCTCTCTCTCTCTCTCTCTCTCTCTCTCTCTCTCTCTCTCTCTCTCTCTCTCTCTCCCACACACGCACACACACTCAAATCAGTACACGCCACGTTTCCTGCCACCCACACACCTCACTTCCTCCCCTGTGCTCCCTCCTCTCGCGCACCTGCGCATCCCGCGCAGGTCGCGCAGGTCAGAGGTCGTGGAGGGGGGTCAGTACGAGCGGCGGGCGGGCGGGCGGGCGGCAAGTGTTCCGCTCATCTTGGGGAAATGGGTGGGAACGTTCCCAGATGCTGTGGGATCCATGAGGCAAAGTCACTCACCCCCCCACCTTGTCCCAACCAGGGCACGGGAGAAAACGTGGCGTGGGTGGCTGTGGGTCAGGGGTGGGTCTCTTGAAGATGTCAGGTGTGACACTGATGTGGGATGGGGGTGATGGGAAAGATGTCAGGTGTGTCACTGGTGTGGGATGGGGGTGATGGGAAAGATGTCAGGTGTGTCACTGGTGTGGGATGGGGGGTGATGGGAAAGGGGAACCCAGTCCAACCTGATGCTTTCCCGGTGATCCGTCAGTGGTTTGGGGAATGAACTTTGACCTCTAGGGAAGGTCATTTGAGGGTCACAAGGTCACACGTTAGGATGTACACAAGTCTGGGGGGTCGTGATTCGCTAATCAGTTCTCGTCATACGTCTATACATATATCATCTCATATAACGTGTATATCACATAATACCATACGTATATACATATATCATCTCATATAACGTGTATATCACATAATACCACAAGCGGGACTTCAATTCACTTTCTCGAAAGTGAAAGACACTTGTGTGAACTGAATGCCGCTAACTTTGAAGAGACGCCTCATATTCATGTGGCTTTTAAAAATGAAGTTTTGTCATCTAATTTAAATAATTCTGAGCCTCCAGTTCAACTAACAAGTGGCATTTATTTACTTTTGTTTTCGTTTGAATCATGATAGATTTCACGACATCTCTCATCTTTGCCTTATCCATTCATAAGCATGAGTACATACATACACATACATACACGAATATACACACTCAATACTTAATCAATTGCTTAAGCAAACAAATACAAGCACATGAACACGAGCAGTCACAAAGACACACAAAACCGCACACAAACACACATGCAAGGAAACTCATAAACACAAACACACACACAAACACAAGAGATGGGTCCCCATGAGTGTAGAACTCCCTCCACGCATAGTACAAATAGGTGATCACACACACACACACACACACAATAGCATTCTCCTGCCACTGTATCAAGCAGCAAGGATATTGATCCTCTGGTATACAGAGTACTACATAATGACCCCCACTCCCTACTATTTACCGTCAACAGAAAACAGGTCACCAAGCCTCAACTGACAGTAATAACAGACTCTCATCCCAGCCACCCTGGGCTAACAGACGTAGGACAGATAACAGACGCACACACACACACACATAAAAAAATATATATATAAACAAAAAATCGGGAATAATTTCATCTTTAGTTGGTATATATATATATATATATATATATATATATATATATATATATATATATATATATATATATATATATATATATATATTCTTTCTTTTCTTTTAAACTATCCGCCATTTCCCGCATTAGCGAGGTAGCGTTAAGAACAGAGGACTGGGCCTTTGTGGAATATCCTCACCTGGCCCCCCTCTGTTCCTTCTTTTGGAAAAAAAAAAAAAAAAAAAAAAAACTGAGAGGGGAGGATATATCCCTAAAGAGACCTTATGGGATTGACACACGAAAGAGGAATCTTCTCAAAGATCAAGCCACAAATACACCAAGACCGGGAGATATTACGAATATTCTATATCTCACCACAAGATACGCGAGACGACGCTGGGGTCTGGGGATATTGCATCATGATGGACGTCTGGGGTGGTATAAAGTGGACGTACAAGTTAAGCAAAGAGCGTTGTGAATGCCTGATCTTAGTCTCGTGTATAGACTTGACGTACACGCGTCTCGCTGAAGACAGGGGTTCACACGCCAGCAGAAACGGGTCGTAAGTGGAAGTAGATTCTCAGAAATTCCATGTTGTGTTTTATTCAGTAGTTCTTAACGGAGAACTATATGATTGTGTCCATCACACCTGAGTAAGATGTCCAGGTAAAACATTCCATAACTGAAATCTATTAGTTCTTCTATTCTACTGTGTAACGTGTGTCTATGTCCATCTATGTAAAGTAGTTCTGTCTCTACATTCTCGACTGTCTACAGTTTGACGACCACGTAATCAAGGGTTTGATCCTTCTGTGTAGAGAGAGGCGAACCGTGACACAGAATCAGGAAGATTATGAGGCGTAGAATATCGTCCAGGAACATTATGAGGCGTAGAATATCGTCCAGGAGAGATCGTCTAGGAGGCGTAGAATATCGTCCAGAGGTGAATATCGTCCAGAGGCGTGGAAATATCGTCCAGGAGCAGCCAGACTCATTTCGACGCGGAAGAAAGTGGAAGACAAAACCTAAAGTCTGAGACATAGACGATCTTGAGGAGTGAAGAAAGAAAGAAAACGTAAATACCTTCCATGCGGGTGGCCGCGATGGAGAAGACGGGCGGGCCCCTCCTCACTCGTCTTCGAAACTTTGTCTTTCAGCCCAGACCGAATACGTCCAGGAAATCATAGCGTAGAATATCATCCAGGAAGATCATGAGGCGTAGAAAAACGCCCGGGAAGTTAAAAGGTAGAATTCATCCGGGAAAGGGATCATGAGGCGTAGAATATCTTTCGGGAAATGAGGTAAAAAACGCCCCGGAAAAGTAAAGAGGCGTAGAATATCGTCCGGGAACTTATGGGGCGTAAAATACCCGCCCAGGAGCGTAAAAAAATGCCCAGGCTAAAATTTTCGTCCAGGAGGCGTGGAATATCGTCCAGGAGGGAGAAAACGTCCAGGGCGTGAATATCGTCTGAGGCTAGAATATCGTTCGGAGGCGTAAAATTTACGCCCAGAGGGCGTAGATATCGTCCAGGAGGCGTGGAATATCGTCCAGGAGGCGTGGAATATCGTCCAGGAGGCGTGGAATATCGTCCAGGAGGCGTGGAATATCGTCCAGGAGCCAGCCAGACACCTTTCCCGACGCCGGGGAAAGCAAAAGTGGGAAGACAAAAACGCTAAATCCTGGAAGACATGAGACGCATCTTGAGGAAGCTGAAGAAGAAGAAAGAAAACGTAACACGTAACTCCTTCCTGCGTGCGTGTGCCGCGGATGGAGAAGACGGGGCGGGGCCCCCTCCTCACCTCGTCCCTCTTCCAAAACCTTTGTCTTCTCATCCCAGACCGACAGTGTCAGGGGTCAGGGGTCAGGAGATCGAAGCTCAGCAGCAGCAGCGGCGTCGTCTTACGGGGAGAGGAGGGGTCAGAGGTCATCCAGGAGGGCACAGGAAGTCTTCGTGTTTTTCTTTCTTTTTTTTTTTTTTCTTAGATTCGTTCTTTTACCCGGAGATCAGGAGAGCATCCGGCCGGCCTGCAATACGGTGCTTGGTACATCACGAGTCTTGATGCTCAGGGTCACGCAGGGCGGGGCCATTACGACGGCGTGGGGGTGGCGGCGGCGGGAGGGTCATAGGTTGGAGAGAGAGAGAGAGAGAGAGAGAGAGAGAGAGAGAGAGAGAGAGAGAGAGAGAGAGAGAGAGAGAGAGAGAGAGAGAATGTACGTGCACCTAACCTACCAGGGTATATGGCGTGATTTCGGTATGATGAGGCAGTGGCATCGCATTGCGTTCAACGCTCCAAAGACAGACAGACAGACAGGTAGAGATTATAATAGAGAACAACACACACACACACACACACACACACACACAGACTGACACTGTGTTACCCTACTAATATCCATACAACCTTGAGTCGTCCGAACTCTTCATCAAATCATCTATTTTCTCTAACTACTTACTGCTCGTTCAATTTCCCCCTCTGCCATGACAGCGTCGATCCATGACGAGCAATAAGACCCAGTAAGCCTGTCCTTTTTCAAACCGGAGTTCAATTCCTTTTTCAGAAGAGCAACACCATCCTATATGAGTTCTAATCCTTGAGTGTCCTTATGATTCTTCTTAGTTCTGCTCCATCCATACTCGAGCTGTCTCGAACGGGCTTCGCTTGCCTCCGAAGCCAGCCTCACTGATTCGGATCCTCCGAAGCCAGCCTCACTGATTCGAATCTTTCTCATTCGTACGTCAAAAACGGATTCATTTCTGTTTCATCGAGTGACCCAATGGTTCTGTGAGTAAACGAATAAGTCACTCGAGTCATTTATGATCATCAACCTCGGAGAGAGGTCTCTTCGTGAGTATCTAAAGAAAATGGATTGTGTAATTCGCCGAAGATGCTGACACCTCTCGGACACCCAGTGAGCGGAAGCGAGCATGGATAAGATAAGATAAGATACACGATCGAAGATCTGTATCCTCTTACGTACTAGGTGACCTCAGAGGGTATTTATGCTGGTGGTTCCGGTCACGTACAAGTGCCCACATCAAGACCGGGTCATGAGTGAGATATAGACAGGTTAATGAGAGAAGGAGAAAAAGAGGGAAGTGACAAGGGAAAGTGTTGACGTGTTTCGGAGATGAGAAACCAGTCTCTTTTTTTAACATAGGTCAGGTCATGGTTATTAGGAAAGACACGAGAAGGTGGAGAGTTCACAACACAACACCATTGATATAATGATCCAAGATGTCATTTCAACGCAAACATAACAACCGTAATCAGCCAGCTTACGATACGGGTATGATACAGGTTACCCTTGTACTATCGTCTTTATATAGACAAACAAACACCATGTTAATAATTTCGATAGATTCTGGCTATAAGAAAATGTAGCTAGGGATTATATTTCTTTTATCTTTTTTCTGATTCTATTTTACCTTTCACTCGAAGTGGCCAGGGTTGGGGCACTGTTTTATGTACGTCATGTGTGTGTGTGAAATGAAAGGAAACGTGAATTCGAATATTCATTGTGAGATTAGAAACAAAATCCCTGACTGAATGAGAAACAAAATCCCATATTCACTTTGTGAGACACAAAATCCCATGTTACTTTGTGAAAAAACATACAATCCCATATTTTCTTTGTGAGGCGCACAAAATCCCATAATTGATCTTGGGGGAGCAAAATCCCACACTCCATTTTCTTTCCCAGAGGATGAGGCCATCAGGCGGGAACCACAAGATGCCCTCACCACCCACCACGCCTTCTGCAGCGCCACCGTCATCAGCCGAGACCCATCTTTTTTTTTCTTATCTTCCGTGCCGACGTGACCTTGGTGTCGCATGACCCTCGGCTGACCCCGGGTGGCGTCTGCTCTGGAGGGCGGGAGGGATCTATCCACAAGACTCCGAGACCTCCATCCTCCTGCTGGTGCTACCGTAGGAGGAGGAGGAGGAGGAGGAGGAGGAGGAGGAGGAGGTATAGGGTTGGGGGGAAGGAAGGGGGCTTTCTGACCTTGGAAGCATCTTTTCCTGCGCCCTGAGATAAGTCTGGAGGATGTGGCGACAAAAGGCGGCGCCCCTTGGCCCTGACCTCCCGCGTCCCTGTGTCACACCCGGGGTCATCACCTGGCGGAGGGGAGGAGAGGGGGATGGTGGAGGGGTCAAAGGTGCACTGGCGGCGGTGGAGGATGTGATGTGTTGACTTCCTGATGCTTATGGCGGCGTGGTCGCCCCCACCCCCCTGCGTCATTACCTGTTTGTGGTTATCTACTTCTACGGTATGAAGAGAACTGTAACCAAAATCCCTAATCCTCCCTCCCTCCCCAGTGGTTATACAGTGGGTGAAAAGCCACCTTACGTGAGACTGTATCATCGGCAGTGGACGAAAAGGGTTACAGTTTCGTCCGTGACCATCTCTCTCTCTCTCTCTCACACCGTGCAGGAGACCATAGTTCCCTGCTCCTGATTGGTGTGCATTCTACTTATCCCCCCCCCCCCCACACACACACACACACCAAATCTGTCATCGTTTACAACCCTGCTCAGACCATCAATCAACAGCACGCACATCATAGATGCACAGATCATACATCCAGGTGGACATTTGTTGACATGGTGTGCCCTTGTGAACGACCACCCGTACACTGGCTCTCCACGAATACATCCATGTACGTATGTATACCCTGGACGCCCCTTGTCCACACCCATGTGTACCCTAGACCCTCATGTCCACACCCATGTATACCCTAGACGCCCCGTGTCTACACCCATGTATAAACTAGACCACACCCATGTATTTATTAGACACCCGTGTCCACACCCATGTATACCCTAGATGCCCCGTGTCCACACCCATGTATAAACTAGACCCCCATGTCCACACCCATGTCAACCACAGACCTCCATGTACTTATTCATGTCTAAGCCAGAGTTCCACGTACTCCCCCGTGTCTAAATCGTACCTCCATGTACTCCACCGTGTCCAGATTGAACTAGACCTTCCACAAACCCTCCCATATCTAAACTGGAACCCACCCAACCCACCCCTTCCTCAGGTATACCCCCATGTCTAAACCAGACCTCTAAGGTACACACCCATGTCCCTGCGGACCTATCCTTGGCAGGGTACTTGCAAGTACACATCCACACCCACCCACCCTCCCACCCACACACCCACCCACACACACACACACACACACCAGTAGCTGTGTGTGCGTGAGGCGAGGCATGGTTCGGTGGGTGGGTTGATGCTGCTGCTGTACGGAGCGTCAGGGTCACACAGCATCGGGTCCCAGCAGGTGAGATAATAGCGGAAGTGATTACCTGGGCCGCCTCGTGATTACCTGTGGGAGGGGGGGGGGAGATGGGTGGGGGGAGGTGGAGGAGGAGGAGGAGGAGGGTCGTGTGTGTGTGGAGAAGAACCAGACCAGAAGGGGAGGGAGAAGGGGGGGGGGACCCATGTATGGCTGGGGCAGGGGGGAGGGGGGACACCAAGGACCCATACAGTGAGTCACCTGAATAGACTCCACGACCTCCCATTAACTGCCCGCAACATTCCTCAGGTTCCTGTCTAAACCAGACCTCAAGGTACACACCATGTCCCTGCGACCTATCCTTGAGGTCCTGAAGTCCATCACTTCCACCCCCCACCCTCCCCCCCTCCCCCACCACCACCTCACAACCAGTAGCTGTAGTGCGGAGCGAGCATGGTTCGGTGGTGGTTGATGCTGCGCTGTGTACGAGCTGTGTACAAGCTCGGGTCCGCGGTGAGTAATAGCGATGTGATTCCTGGGCCGCCTCGTGATTCCTGTGGTGGCGGTGGGGGGATGGTGGGGTGGGTGGAGGAGGAGGAGGGGGGTCGTGTGTGTGTGGAGAAGAACAGCCAAGGTGAGGGAAGGGGGGGGGACCTGTATGGCTGGGAGGGGGAGGTGGAAACCAGGCCCTACGTGTGTTCTCACCTGGTGACCCGTGGTCATTATGCCGTCTGGGTCGCTGTATTCCCACGCCAAGATGTCGTGTGCAGTTCCTGAATAGCCATCTGTCATCTTCTCTCTCTCCGTCTCTCGTCGTCTCGTTCTCTCTGCTCTTTCTCTTCGCTGTCTCTCTCTCTCTCGGCAATTAGTGCGTGTGTGTGTGTGTGTGCTTGTGTGTGTGTGTGTGTGTGTGGTGTGTGTGTGTGTGTGTGTGTAGATGGACAGCCAGCCTCACACACGCTACGCACCATTGTTCAAGTTCACATCTCTGACAATGTGGCCGTCCAGTCAACAACCCACCTCTCTTCTTTCATGGCTATTTACTTTCTTTCTCATAAAAGTCCAAGCGACGTGCTACAGATGGCTTCTGTCCTCTCATTATATATAAGCTGTTTGTGATACATACAATTCCTTTTGACCAAGAACCCATCTAACTGGTTCCTGATTATCATATCTGGAATACACAAAGACCACGCCTGTTATCAACACTGGTCTATATCACAGGGCAACTCTCTAACACAAGACCTGATGGTCTATGACCAGGTTATCTGCTGGAGGACAGTACATGGGAAGGACAGATAACACAAGACCTGATGGTCTATGACCAGGTTATCTGCTGGAGGACAGTACATGGGAAGGACAGATAACACAAGACCTGATGGTCTATGACCAGGTTATCTGCTGGAGGACAGTACATGGGAAGGACAGATAACACAAGACCTGATGGTCTATGACCAGGTTATCTGCTGGAGGACAGTACAACATGGGAAAGACAGATAACACAAGACCTGATGGTCTATGACCAGGTTATCTGCTGGAGGACAGTACATGGGAAGGACAGATAACACAAGACCTGATGGTCTATGACCAGGTTATCTGCTGGAGGACAGTACATGGGAAGGACAGATAACACAAGACCTGATGGTCTATGACCAGGTTATCTGCTGGAGGACAGTACAACATGGGAAAGACAGATAACACAAGACCTGATGGTCTATGACCAGGTTATCTGCTGGAGGACAGTACATGGGAAGGACAGATAACACAAGACCTGATGGTCTATGACCAGGTTATATGCTGGAGGACAGTACATGGGAAGGACAGATAACGCAAGACCTGATGGTCTATGACCAGGTTATCTGCTGGAGGACAGTACATGGGAAGGACAGATAACACAAGACCTGATGGTCTATGACCAGGTTATCTGCTGGAGGACAGTACAACATGGGAAGGACAGATAACACCAGACCTGATGGCCTATGACCAGGTTATCTGCTGGAGGACAGTACAACATGGGAAGGACAGATAACACAAGACCTGATGGTCTATGACCAGGTTATCTGCTGGAGGACAGTACATGGGAAGGACAGATAACACCAGACCTGATGGCCTATGACGTGTTCGTCTTCGGCAACCGATAACCATGTCTTCTGTCATTCTTTAAAAAGAGCACGTTGGAGGAAGACACGAGGAGCCCAGAGGGTATGAGAGAGAGAGAGAGAGAGAGAGAGAGAGATGCGGAGTGTGGGATCTCCCCAGTGTGAGTATAATTAACCCCCCCTCCCTCCTACCGGTCGACCCATTCTTCCCAGGGACGTGTTCCGGGTCACTGGGCGCGCCTCCCGACGCAGATATGGGAACACCTTCCCTCCCTCGCCTTCCTCCTCCCCCAGGACACACAGGGGTCGGGCTGGGACGTAGATGGGATACACGGGGGTCGGGCTGGGATGTAGATGGGACACACGGGGGTCGGGCTGGGATGTAGATGGGACACACGGGGGTCGGGCTGGGATGGCGAGTACGTGCGGATATCACGGTGGTGGGTGAGGTGAGGTGGAGATGTGACACTTCGGGAAGGTCGACCTCAAGCCACCGATGTGGTGTCTGGGAACAGAACCTGCGACCCACACGGGGAGGGGTCACCCCACACCCCAACCTCCAACCCCCTCCACACACACACACACACACACACACACACACACACACACACACGCTGTTCCCCAAACCCACAAGACAATGGTCGTGTCTACAACACTCGATGGAAAAAGACTTATCGTTAAATACGCCGTACATGATACTCACCTCATTGCCATCTTTTTTTCTTGTTGCAATTCCGTACCGGGCGATTGTCTCCACGACCCCGGTCATAACGCTGACCTTCGCTGTAGAGAGAGAGAGAGAGAGAGAGAGAGAGAGAGAGAGAGAGAGAGAGAATTTCTTCCACGTCTGATGACCGTGTGTTGTGGATGTGATCTGTGATCATATGTGGCGCTCGGTGACACTCGTTCCATACATGTGACAGGTCATTAACACGAATTTGTGTCTGATTATCCCCAGGTTAGTCACAAAGGAGCCTGCCGGCCCCCAGGGATATGCTGTTCATGTTAGCTGGTCCAGTCGGGTAACACCTTCCAGCTCACAGGTTCGAGTCCTGGTTGCGGCTGTCGGCCCACAGTCAACCCAGCTGTTCACCCACTTCTAAGGGGCTGGTCGATGAAATGGGAACCTAGCTCAGGCTAGGGTATATATATATATATATATATATATATATATATATATATATATATATATATATATATATATATATATACACGTTGGTGACAGAGCCTCTGTGCAATTCGCCACTCAGCTGACAAGACAACAGTTACGTTTTCATTAAGATCTGCTTGGGTCGTACGAATATATGTACACACGAACAAAAGCTTCGCTGGTCTACAATACCCACCACACACACACACACACACACACACACGTACACACACACACACACACACACACACACACACACACACGGAAGGATTGTGAGCTGAGATTTACCTGCTTCTTTCCTTCGTCTATTCATTTTCATTTGCCATTTGGTGGTGCGGGTCTCCTAAGAGGAAGGCATTAGACGAAACACAGACGTAGGGAAGGAAGAAGAAGAAGAAGAAGAAGGAGGAGGAGGAGGAGGAGGAGTGGAGGAGGAGGAAGAGGAAGAATAGGAGGAGGAAGAGGAAGAATATGAGGAGGAATAGCGGAAAATAAATAAGAAACGAAAGGGGGAGAAAGACTGAAGAAAACGAGGAACAAAGAACAAGACATTTTCTTCATTATCTCCCTATGTTCTTTCCGTATTTCAATCTACCGTTTCTTCATCTACATTTCGTTGTCTACCTCCTCCTCCTCCTCCTCAGGAAACTACGTCATCAAGCCACACATAACAAAGGTCTTCCCAGGTCCATACACCGTCGACCAAGGACAGAGCGGGCAACCCTCCCCACGCGCTCCACGGAAGTGATGTTAAGACTTGCATCCTCCCCCCTCGTGACCCCTCTGACTCCGGAGATGTGACCTCCCCAGAGATTACAGGTGACCCTCTGAGAGATCGGTGACCTATGATCTTAGGTGAACCAAGTGTTGCGTTGATTCCGGATATAAGGTTACCAGCAAACCCCGGATATTAAGTCACCACACCGATGATTACAGCCGACATAATGATTCGAAGGTCCTCAGAGATGGGGGTCACCCTCAAAAGTGACCCCCATGATGATTCGAAGGTCTGGACAGACGAGGTCACCCCCAGAAGTGACCCCTATAGATTTATTTTTTGTAACCCCAATGGGTCTGGATGACACAGACACCCCTCCCTCCCCCCATAGATTGGGTGGAACCCCCCCCCCCTGGCATTAGATGACTCTAAGGGTGACGTACAATAGGACTATTGTCTCTGTGTACGTACGTACGTACGGCTTCCCCCCCCCCCCCCCCCAGTACCTGACATAGAGAAAGCAATACCAATAAATACAGACACTGTCGACCAGAGAGACACACATCAACACGGATAATGTAATATGGATTCCGTAACGTCCCATAAAAACCACATTCTCTCTCTCTCTCTCTCTCTCTCTCTCTCTCTCTCTCTCTCTCTCTCTCTCTCTCTCTACATATATATATATATATATATATATATATATATATATATATATATATATATATATATATATATATATATATATATACACCCCTTTGCTTGGCGGCCTCTCCAATTATCTAATAATTAGACAAAAAGGTAATAAATTCACGACAAAGTACTGTTCACCACAAAACACTTCGTAAACCAAGCAAATAGTGAGAGTTGGCAACTCATGCCATATAGAAAGCAGATGAAATTGTAAGGAAGAAAAAGGAATTAGAATGTAAACAGAGACACACACAAGGAGGAGGACAGAGACTAAAAAGGCACAAAGTAACGGATTGTAAATAATGAAATCCTTGAAAAAGATATAGCAAATGGTCTATGACCAGGTTATCTGCTGGAGGACAGTACATGGGAAGGACAGATAACACAAGACCTGATGATCTATGACCAGGTTATCTGCTGGAGGACAGTACAACATGGGAAGGACAGATAACACAAGACCTGATGGTCTATGACCAGGTTATCTGCTGGAGGACAGTACAACATGGGAAAGACAGATAACACAAGACCTGATGGTCTATGACCAGGTTATCTGCTGGAGGACAGTACATGGGAAGGACAGATAACACAAGACCTGATGATCTATGACCAGGTTATCTGCTGGAGGACAGTACATGGGAAGGACAGATAACACAAGACCTGATGGTCTATGACCAGGTTATCTGCTGGAGGACAGTACAACATGGGAAGGACAGATAACACAAGACCTGATGGTCTATGACCAGGTTATCTGCTGGAGGACAACATAATACCCTAAATTCCCAACCTCTGTAGATGGAGACAGGGTTATAATACAGAAGGCTCCTCCCCACCCACCACTATATAGATGGAGGCAGGCTATCACAGAAGAGGGCAGCGACAGAGTCTGGAGCACGAGTTAACAAGAATGATGGAGGAGGAGAAGGGAGAGTGAAGGGAAGAGAAGGGGTGAGTGAAGGGCAGTACGGAGAGGAGAGATGGGAAGGAAGGAAGGAGAAGGGAGAGAGAAGGGAAGAGAAGGAGTGAGTGAACGGCAGGAGGGAGGGGAGAGATTGGAAGGAAGGAAGAAGCAAGGAGGGAGGAGGAGGAAGAGGAGGAGGAGGAGGAGCATGAGTGTGGGTTGGGGGGAGGAGGAATGAAGACCTTCAGTTTGAGGTTAATCCCTGTGGCAGCTACAGGAGCTTCCGTATGGCCAGCAGGTGGAAGCATGGCAGATGGTTATGTACTGCACGGAGCACTTATCATGTGTGTGTGTGCGTGTAGGAAATTATCTATTTGTACTGGACGGGGAAGGAGTCATACACTCGTCCCCCTGCCCCTCCTCTTCCCCCATCTCTGGAACATTCTCTATCCTACAACAGTTTAAACTACTCTATGATCTCCTCATTCACTGTATCCTAGTTCAATTCATCCCATTCATCCACCTATATTGTACTGTATAAGTATTTGTTTACAGACTTTTGAGGAAAACAAAAATATCAAATTCGTGTTATGTTCTCTGGTTGTTCTATCCTTACATCTCTAGAAGAACTGTTCACTCTCAACGTTATCAATGTTCTACAGTCTTAAAGGCTGTGATCAGGTCACCCCTTACTCTTCTCTCCCTACGTGGGCAACGTTAAGGCCTCCAGCCTTTCCCTGTAACTCTCTTAATTCTGGCACCATCTCTTGTTGCCCTCCTCTGGACCTTCTCTATCAACTCTTCGTGCCTTTTCCAGCGCCGAGACCAAACTAGAGACACCATATTCTAACTTCATGGCTCTACGGAGGCTATGAAGCGCTCACTAAACATTTCCATACCCACATACGTGAGAGGCGTTCTCATACACTTGCCATCGGACAGTTTGTCTCCTTAACTATTCTTCCGAAATTGTGGCACTCTAACGACCGACTGAAGATGATTTCGACTTCCAGTCAAGGTCTGTCCATCTGTCTCATACCTATATCGCCCTCTGGACTCTACTATACCTGGTGAAGTATATCATATATCATATACTTCCTGTGACACTACTGCTGTCTTTATCCTTCTCTCCTGCCGGTCAGTGCTCAACCCTTGCCTCTTCTTCTTCCTCCACTACCGAACCATCCGAGCCAAACTCGTGTTTCTGGACGAGCCAGTAATTGCTCCCGCATCTCATAATGGAACCTAGTTATCACCCATCTTGTCACACGCCACTCTGTATTCATCCTAACCCTTCACATACGATAACTGAGTTACCTTACGTTATATTTCAACGTAATTGGGAGGCAATTCTAGTAACTATGCGTTAGATAGGTAAACACAGCCACAGATAATGTTTCTCTGGTCTTAATACCCACTTCAACCATCACCATCATCATCTGTACTCGCTTTACTGCTCTCTCATTGGCCAATGAGGAGCCTCCCCTACCCGCTCCTCAGCCAATCACGTCTTACGTCTCGCCTCTTCTTTCTCGAGTTTTCCCGCGCTTTCCGGCGACGACGCTTCTGGTACATGTATGTTTTCCCGCGTGCGCGCCAAGGCTGCTCGCTCGCCAGGTCAGCAGCGGTGTGTGTGTGTATGTGTGTGTGTGTGTGTGGGTGTGTGTGCCGGGCCACGTGTAACTTCCACGTGCTTGCCTGTGTGTCGCGCCCCCCACGCGGGGCACGTGTCTCAGCACTTCAAGTGCTTGCAAGAACTTTAACTTAACGATTCCTTAAGGAAGAAAACAACAACGCGTGGTGTACAATTGCCATTCCTTGTCATTTCTCTTTTGTCTTACATAAACAAGTCCCACACCAATGCATTTCCCCAGCGTAACCCACCCAATAACAATGTATCTAGGGTTGTTCAGTAAGTGTTCTATGGGTCGTAGCGTCACTGGAGAAGAAACACAGTTCAGCTGGCGAACAGTAATACTATTACGGTTACAAGGCATCACAAACTCTCCAGCGCCAGCGACTCCATGTATCTGGAGGGACCAGGAATGTGGGCGAGGAGGAGGAGGGGAGGGGCCCAAACACGGGAGGGGGGCCCCAAACACGGGGGGCGCCCCAACACGGGTCATGAGCCAGGTAGAGAGAGAAGGTTAACTATTTACCCCCATTACTAGAGGTTTAACAACCATGGTACAACCATGTTGTACAACCAGGCCCGGGGATCATAACACTACAACATATATGTACATATAGTATCATATTTCTATATACCATATCATAGGCTCAGACCAACAACCACAATGCTGCCCCATGTATATATATAAATATATATATATATATATATATATATATATATATATATATATATATATATATATATATATATATATATATATATATATATCTGGCCCACACCAACCAACAACCACAACCATAACACATTGTTATACAACTAAACCAAAATAATAGGACTGACGAAGACAGCATTTGAATACCAGGGTGTACACACACACACACACACACACACACACACAGTGTCGCACGCCATGTTCCAACTCGTAGTTTCAAATGGTCTTCTGTTCTGTGTCTGCTTATTACTGTCTTGTGTTTCAAAGGCGTTTAAGATCGACTGTCCTACTTCGAGTCTGTTCAAGGTCAGCGTTTCGAAGACCCGTAAGATGAGGTCATCTACTTCGTGTGTGTGTTTACGTCAGTGTTTGATAGAGCTGTAACATCCATATCTATCGAGTCTAGATGCCAAGGAAACTGTGTTACAATCACCTCGTCTTCTGTGATTTTTTTTCCTTGTGCTCACTCACGTTCGCTGAAGAGGGACGAGGTTGATTAAGGGGAACTGGGAGAAAACTGGAGAGAGAGAGAGAGAGAGAGAGAGAGAGAGAGAGAGAGAGAGAGAGAGAGAGAGAGAGAGAGAGATGGCAGACAGACAGAAAGAGACAGAAGATGATTAAGAAGGAAGAAAGAAAGACAGAAAAGAAGAAGAAGAAGAAGAAGAAGAAGAAGAAGAAGAAGAAGAAGAAGAAGAAGAAGAAGAAGAAAGAAAGAAAGAAAGAAAGAAAGAAAGAAAGAAAAAGAAGATAAGGGTATCAAACAATAAGGCAAGGGGAGGGAGGGAGGGAGTGAGGGAGGGAGGGGAAGAAGTGGATGAGGGAGGTTGAGGAAGGAGAAGCCATCATCGTTAGTAAAATGACCCAGGCTTCAACGGGGTGATTCTCCCTACGGTCTGGGGAGACGTGAACAAGGTGGGGGGTGAGAGGCTGGGCCTGGGGGGGGGGGTAAACAAGGGGGCGTGGGGGTGAGAGGCTGTGCCTGGGGGGAGGGTGTAAGGTGGGGAGGGCAAGGGGTCGTGGGGTGGCGGTAAGTACACGAGGAAGATATAGGGGAAGAGAGGAGGAGGAGGAGGAGGAGGAGGAAGAGGAGGAAGAGGAGGAAGAGGAAATGCGACACTTGATGTAAGAGGTTAGGAAAGAGAGATGCAAAGATAATGAGCGGAAGGAGCCGAGGATGAGACGACGACGACGAGAGAGAGAGAGAGAGAGAGAGAGAGAGAGAGAGAGAGAGAGAGAGAGAGAGAGAGAGAGAGAGAGAGAGAGGGGGGGGGGCGGGTGGAGGTGAGGGTGGGGGAGGGGGAGGGGTGGTGGTTTGAGAGGGTGATGATGAACATGTGGCGAGGCTCGAAGGAGTTATGGTGATGGTGGCGGCAGACAGATTGGAGAGAGAGAGAGAGAGAGAGAGAGAGAGAGAGAGAGAGAGAGAGAGAGAGAGAGAGAGAGAGAGAGAGAGAGAGAGAGAGAGAGCTCCCCATATAGCAGGTCCAGCAGGCAGCTGGTGGCCATACATCTCCCCACACAGAACTGTCCTGCCTCCTCCTCCCCTCCCCGCCTCAGTAATCATCATCACCCCATTAAGTGGTAATTCATAACAGTCACCAACCACACCACGGAGGGGAGGGGAGGGGGGTGGGGGTGGGGGCATACATCTACCCACGGGGTGGGGGGGGGGGGGGGTCGTTCCTCAACGGAAGGCAGTGAAATATACACATTTTTCCAGTCCTCAAATCCCTAAGTCAGCCAGGGATCATGGGATGATTCCCATATGATGCGATATATTCTCTCTCTCTCTCTCTCTCTCTCTCTCTCTCTCTCTCTCTCTCTCTCTCTCTCTCTCTCTTTCTCTGGGAGAGTGAGTCAGGGGAAGGCTTGCGGTGGGGTGGGGGGAGGGGGGAGGAGGAAGGGGGGGGGGGGGATCCATGAATTCCCTCTTCTGTCCTGGCCACCAACCAACCCACATGTTTTTGTTTACATACATTTCCTCCTCGAGATGCGGTTACGCCCTCAGGCCCTGGTCTGTTCCGCACCAGCAGCCGTCTGTTGCCGTCGGTCTGTTCCGCAGCCAACAAGTGTCTGTTCCTCTGCAGCCATCGCTCTGCTGTGCGTCTGTTCCGCAGCCAACAAGGCTTCTGTCGTTGGTCTGTTCCGCATTCATCGTCTGTTGCTGCCGTTCTGTTCCACACACAGGTTCTTCCCAGCTACAGGTGTTCCGTGGCGAAATCCCGGCGTTCTATTTAGTCTATTCCACTCGCTGTATCTCCCCCTTCTGTTCCACCCGCTCTCTGTCCCATCGCTACGTTCATCCCCCACCCCCCCTCAATTCCTCTCGCTATCTCTTGCACTTGCTGTGTCCCCTTTCTCTGTCATCATGCTCAAACTCCCTCTCTCTCTCTCTCTCTCTCTCTCTCTCTCTCTCTCTCTCTCTCTCTTACTCACCCACCCGCCTCGTCATTACTCACTCACTCATAACAATCCACCTCAAAGCTTGTGTAAGTAGACCTTATGGTTCCTTATTCACACCTCACTTACCACCAAAGGGCCCCTGACCTCGTACAATTGACCTTAAACGAACTACTGACCCTAATCTACAGTCACAGGGCCCTAAACGGTACAACCCAAAGCTCTAATATCCCTTAAGTTACATTTATAGGACCCTTAATCTCACCCTTGGGTCCACTTTAGGGCGCCCTACTAACCACTATTGACATTCACAGGACCTTAATCCTCCTAGGGTACACTTTAAGACGCCCTTACGTTACTATACCAGAGCCATAATCTCTTAAGGTCCATCCTAAGGAGCCCTTACCGGCCCTTATGTACGGTCCACCCTCAACACACCAGTATGAACAAACCCTTGTGCCCTGCCCCTCCCGCCCTTACCCCCCCTCCCCTTTTCTCCACTCCATCACTCAGAACTACCTCCTCCCTCCTCCCCCCCTTCATCTGTTAGGGTCGTGGATAACAACGTCAGGCATCTCGCGTCCCTAAAAAGGGGGCCCCCCAGTGGGAACCTAAGGGGGGGGAGGGGGGCTTGATAAAAAAAAAAAAAAGTTGAGCCAATGGCGACTCGAGCAGCGCTTGTAAGCGGGAACAACGAGGAGGTTTAAATTGGGTGGTTTGGTCACATGTTCTTCGACCCGCTGTGCCCTGACGATGTGTGTGTGTGTGTGTGTGTGTGTGTGTGTGTGGTGGACGATTGCATTCTTCCACTAATCACTGACTGACTGACTGACCCGGGTTTATGTGGGAGAAAAATACTGCTGGGGGAGGTCTTGCCCCTCTCTCTCTCTCTCTCTCTCTCTCTCTCTCTCTGACTCACGCAACTCGTTTCTTGGTAACTCTAGATCTTTCTTTTTTTTCCTCTCTCTCTCCCCTGCGTTGAGCGTTACGACCCGGCCCCTGTCGCCTTAGCCATGCCCTTCTGGGTATGAAGGGGAGGGGGGCAAGGGGGGGTCTGCACTCTGACCTGACCTGACCTGACCTTTACTACTGTTTACAAGGTAAGGGCTCCCACCATCACACCCACGGGGTCGTAACGCTGCGTTCGAGGGTCGTATACCGTCGTGTTCAAGGGTCGTATACCGTCGTGTTCAAGGGTCGCATACCGTCGTGTTCAAGGGTCGCATACCGTCGTGTTCAAGGGTCGTATACCGTCGTGTTCAAGGGTCGTATACCGTCGTGCTCAAGGGTTGTATACTGTCGTGGTCAAGGGTTGTATACTGTCGTGTTCAAGGGTCGCATACCGTCGTGTTCAAGGGTCGTATACCGTCGTGCTCAAGGGTCGTATACCGTCGTGCTCAAGGGTTGTATACTGTCGTGTTCAAGGATCGTATACCGTCGTGTTCAAGGGTCGTATACCGTCGTGTTCAAGGGTCGTATACCGTCGTGCTCAAGGGTCGTATACCGTCGTGCTCAAGGGTCGTATACCGTCGTGCTCAAGGGCGGCTTGAACCTTCCCGTTGGAGGCAAGACAATCCCACGCCACACTGAGGGATAAAGACACGATCCCACACCGTTTGCATGGTCGAGTTGGCATACAGGAAACCTGTGATCTTCGACTCTACACGGTACTGAGTGGTTGACTTGACCCCCTAGAGATGCAACGGTGAGATCAAAGTGCCAATCAGAGACTCATGGTGCCAAAGCAGAGTGCCAATGTATGAAAGATGGGTGCCACAAGGTGCCACTGGCAAGTCTGGGTATCAAGATAGATTGCCAATAGCAGGTCAAGGTTACCAATAGCAGGTCAAGGTTACCAATAGCAGGTCAAGGTTGGCAATTACCGTGTGGACAGTCGGTGCCACAGGGATAATGACCCGGAAAAATACAGTCAGGCACGTTCCCCAGACCCACTGGCCAACCACCTTCCCCAAGTGCCAGTGGCCACTTCCTGCACCAGCTGTGGTACAGTGATTAAGGCGTCACGATAACCACCTCCACCCAACCACAACCCCACCACCACAACCCACACGATCACCAAGGCCAACAGGACAGGACCCCAGTATCCCCCTGCATGTATGCCACACATTCCCCCCAGGGTGTCCTGGGCGACGGGGGTGTAGCCAGGTTACACCCCCGAGTCTAACAAGACCCCCGGGGGGTTGTTGACCCCCGTGTAGGTGGGGGGGTCACCCCCTCATACAACACACACACACACACACACACACACACACACACACACACAGGATCACTACAGGTCATGTTTGACGACGTGAGAAAGCAGATCCTGCATATGGCTTGTTTTGTCACTTGCTTTCAAAATATACAGAGAGAGACACACAGAGAGAATCCTACGCTCTTAAACAAGGTCGAGTTACTACTCTGACCCTCCTCCTTGAGCACCAAGGTTCGAGTCTTAAGCACGAGGGCACGACCTTCAAGCACGACCCTTGAGTACGAGGGCACGACCTTCAAGCACGACCCTTGAGTACGAGGTCACGACCTTCAAGCGCGACCCTTGAGCACGAGGGCACGACCTTCAAGCACGACCCTTGAGCACGAGGGCACGACCTTCAAGCACGACCTCCAAGCACTCCAAGTATTTGAAGTTTTAGTGTCCAAACCTTGATTTGTCTCAACATACACAGAGAGAGAAAAGCGTTGCAGTGATAGCATGGGTGAAGGGTACCTAGCTGGAGGGGTAGGTGCAGGCAAGGATAGACCATACAAACAAAAATGGTATAGAAAATCGAGTCTATAAGCAACAGACCCTATCTATCTATCTACCTCCCAAGTGTCGAGATCCAACAACAACGAAGACGTAATCCACACAGGATCCTACATACAAATCTATGATAATACGTGGGTGAAATAGCTGCTCGAATCACTATACCTACTAAAGAGATTCAATTCTGTGTGAGTTCATCACAGAAACACATTGTCTATTATTCCATAAACACAGACTTTTAATCTTAAGGTTTGATAAATGCCGTGCACAACTTTCCCTCAACTATCATGCAATATACAGTCACTATACATAAGGGGAGAATATAAGTAACAAATGAAATAGATCGAGAATTATGAGAGAGAGTAGCAGTAGTGGTCTGGCCGCTGTGTAGGAACCCCCTGGCCAAAGACCTGTCAGAGTATGGGAAGAGGGTTGAGGCCTTTTAAAAAGGGGAGAGTCGTATTTCCTTTGTCAGTCCTTTTACTTCTCTTACGGGACCTTTGCTCTATAGCCCAAGAGAGAACGAACACTCGAATCCAATGCCCAGCGTGTGTGTGTGTGTGTGTGTGTGTGTGTGTGTGTGTGTGTGTGTGTGTGTTTGTCCCCAAAGACTTCTGGTTCATGACGCATCGCATGTCGAAAGCATCAGATGTCGTGAGCTACGAATGGCGTCTCAGATTCTTCAAGAAGGGAGGTCGATTTCTTTAGTTATAACCTCTGAAGTATCTATACTTGAGCCCAATATAGATGTATAGCAGAATATATCTGTAAATAGATATAGCACAGGTTCAATGTCATATCTATCCAAAGACTTCCAAAGAGGGGATACAGTGAAGAGGATTGATCTGAATCATTTTATTGTAACTGATTGTATTATTTCAACCAGGATGGGCTTGCTCAGGGGCATGTGTCTGAATTCGTCACTTCCCTTACTTTAAAAGATACAAATGACATAGCTATCAAACAGGGATGGGTTAAGTATATTCCCTTGTATCACTCCACTCCTTGTGGTTACATAATGCCTCAGTTCCTTCTCGAGACCTGATGGTCTATGACCAGGTTATCTGCTGGAGGACAGTACATGGGAAGGACAGATAACACAAGACCTGATGGTCTATGACCAGGTTATCTGCTGGAGGACAGTACAACATGGGAAGGACAGCTAACACAAGACCTGATGGTCTATGACCAGGTTATCTGCTGGAGGACAGTACAACATGGGAAGGACAGATAACACACAAGAACCGACAGCCTCAGACTGGTTGGTCATCTACTTCAGCATAGCAGCAACACTATATCCCAAACTCCTGATGTACAACACGAAGGTAGAGGTAGGAGAGTAACGGTGTCAGGGGGGGCCACTGTGGGCTCTGGGGGGAACATGTGAATGGCACGTTTGGTCGACTATCATGATGGGCGAGGCACTTCCTGATGGGCATGAGATAATGTGCAGCACTTCGTCCCAGCTGCTCCAGCTGGGCAAGGCCAGGCAGGCTACAATATACGAGCGGTTTCTGGGCGGCATAACACGCTCTGTTTACTATATAAGCAACCATTGTGTGGGGTGGGGGTAACTTTATAGGTATAGCTTTCTCAGGGAAAAAAACACTCTCTCTCTCTCTCTCTCTCTCTCTCTCTCTCTTCTCTCTCTCTCTCTCTGTAGGGAGATATACTCTCCCCCTCTCTCCCTCACAATAGGTATGTATGTATGTATATATGTATGTATCTGTCCATCCATCTACCTAACTACGTGCATGTATACAATGACTCTCTCTCTCCCTATCTCTCTCTGGTTCACACACACACACACACACACACACACACACACACACACACACACACACACACACACATCTGTCTCCCCTTCTCTGCAAAAAAACACAGTTTATGCCAACACACATATCCCCCCCCCCCCACACACACACTTGTTTCAACAACCTCCCCCCATCTACACAAGACCCTCCCACACAAAGCCTCCCTCCTCCTCCCCATCACCACCTCCCTCTCCCCATGTCAGCGCCCCACTCCACCCCACCCCCGGCTTCTTGAGCTGCTCCTTCCCACCGTCTCTCCCCACATGTCATGATTCCCTCTCACTCCCCATGTCACCCTCCCCCTTCCCCCTCTCTCTCCCCTCATCTCCCATCCCTCATATCATCACTCCCCTCTCCCACAAACAGCCACCAACCCCATATCTCCTATACGCCAACTTTCCCCCCCAGAAACAGCAACAACCGCCCCCCCCCCCTCTCTCTCTCTCTCCCCAACAGCGCCAGCAGCATTCCGACTCTCACATACCGCGCGCGAGCAGCTGGCGGTGAGAGCCGACACCGGGGAGAGAGAGAGAGTGATTCATCCTCTCCCCACACTCTCCCTAACCCGTCCACCATATCCTTCTGTTCCTTAACTCACACACGTCCTCAAGACTTTCCTAAGCGACCTCCTACTTACCCACCGCCAAGCAAAATGTCTAAAAGCCGCCAAGGGAAAAAAAATAATTATATGCAAATTACATTCAACTGCTATATCACAAACAGATAATATATTCACACACGTCCTTTAGCCTAGGTGTTACTCTAGACTCTGTATCGTTCACACAACTGTTTTGTGAACATTTAGTAAGAGCGAACCTTCTTGTGGGTGGGTGTGTGTGTGTGTGTGTGTGTGTGTGTGTGTGTGTGTGTGTGTATGTCTGTGTGTGTGTGTGTGTGTGTGTATGTCTGTGTGTGTGTGTGTGTGTGTGTGTGTGTGTCTGTCTGTCTGTCTGTCTGTCTGTGTGTGTGTGTGTGTGTGTGTGTGTGTGTGTGTGTGTGTGTGTGTGGGAGGGGGTGTTGGTGTGGCCGAACGCAATTCTTGAAAAGTGACCAACCACCAGAGGATCGTCCACGCCAACGTTTTGGTTCAGATGGTCTCGCGTACTTGTGGGGTGGGGTGGGGGGGAGGGGGGGTGAAGGGATGAATACAAGACTGTAATCTGAAAGAGATAAAGGGCGGACGGCGGGCAACGCCAGAGGCCCCACGTGGTCTCCGGCCAGACGAGGTGGAAGACATAATTGGAAAGCATCATCATCATCAGCATCATCAGCAGACCTCAACGGTACTGACCAAAGCCACGAATGACTCCAGCGGGAGGCAAGGGAATGTACGTCGTCTCCATCACCAACCATCAACACACACACACACACACACGAGGAAATGAAGTTCGTCTTCATAACAGCACTTGAAGATAACCACAAATAAACGCTATTATTGCTTTCCTTGTTATGCACTTCAATCACCGCTCTTCAGCGTGTGCCAGCGACCCAATTACCATGTGACCTGTTGTATAATTCATTCATTATTGCCCAGTTCTTGTAAATAGTTGACTAATTATGCCACTTGTAGTAACTCCAAAACACAGAGGCCCACCCTTGGACCTCCTGTGCACTCTGTATAACCTCTTCTGTGCGCTATGTGTCCTCGTCTGTGCCACGGCCCACAGGCCAGGGCAGGCGTGAACCACAAACTCGCCGCTCTTGATGCAGAAATCAATGACCCACATAACTATGGCCCCCTGAGGGGTCATCACCCTGACCTGTGCCTTTCAAGGTTAACTGACACGACCCTTATGTTCCGATAACCTTTCTCCATCTGAGGAGATTAGGAGATGGATCATATTACTCTCCTCCAGCAGATAACCTGGTCATAGACCATCAGGTCTTGTCTTATCTGTCCTTCCCATGTACTGTCCTCCAGCAGATAACCTGGTCATAGACCATCAGGTCTTGTGTTATCTGTCCTTCCCATGTTGTACTGTCCTCCAGCAGATAACCTGGTCATAGACCATCAGGTCTTGTGTTATCTGTCCTTCCCATGTACTGTCCTCCAGCAGATAACCTGGTCATAGACCATCAGGTCTTGTGTTATCTGTCCTTCCCATGTACTGTCCTCCAGCAGATAACCTGGTCATAGACCATCAGGTCTTGTGTTATCTGTCCTTCCCATGTACTTCCATGAGAGGGAAACTTTTGAATAAGGATTTCCTGAAGTACTGTTGGGAGTTCCGAAATAACAGGTGCAGTCAACAGTTGACCGTTAGAGAACACACACAGACACACACACACATACACACAACACACACAACACACACACACACACACACACACACACACACACACAGACACACACACAGACACACACACAGGGATGGACCCGCTATGAGTTTTCGCCAAGACCAACATTCCCAGCAAACAATGACGTCACCTCAGAACACAAACAATGACGCAACGGGTTATCAGTGGTAACAGTGACGTCATGTGTAAGACAGGAAGGCCATCACAGCTGCCCCAGACGCCCCCCAACTTCTCACTTACATTTTACTGCATTTGCTTCCCTTGGTTTAAGTTACCCCCAGCTCGTTTTCTTCCACTTTTTTTTTTTTTTCCTTTCCGCTCGACAAGGATGACTCGTTTCTCTTCTTTTTCTTATCTCTTCACTATGATCTATTGCCCAGTGGGTTATCAAGCATGCATCTTCCATGAGTCTGTTCCACTGTTGCTCATAGCAGTGGGTTACCCCAACCCCCGTTTTCTTCCTGTTTTCATCTCTTTTACCGTAATGCACCCACTGTTCTACGAACACTCAAATGTGTTCTTTATTCTATGATTTTGTCCTTGTGATGATCGTAATATTTTTACCATTACAAATTATATTGTATTTTCTTCCACGTGGTAAGGTTACCCTCCCTGTCCTCGTTTTCTTCCTCTTCGCTGTGATCTACGCACTGCGTTATCACGAGTTTTCAAGTCAAGTATCAGGGTAGTACTAATTCATTTATCTAATTATATAATCTTTATTGGTCGTTCGACAATTGGATCTCGAATGTGTCACACAAGGTCAAGTCTCGTTTGCCAGCATCTTGAACCTTGAACAGTATACCAACCACAGACGCTTTTCTCCGTCGCCAGGTAGACTAGGAGGTAAACCACTCAAGACCTGAACATAGTTTACATTTGCTCTCACAACCATGATCATACAATTGAATCAGTGACAGAGTTTGAGAGGGGGGGGGAAGTATTTTATAATTGTATGCTAAGTGTCGATCTGTGTCCACATTACACAATGATTCTGACTTCAAAATGATACATTTCTCATTTCCTTCATTCCTTGCACGCCTCTCACCCTCCTGCATGTTCAGGCTCCTATCACTCAAAATCTTTTTCACTCCATCCTTCCACCTCCAATTCGGTCTCCCGCTCCTCCTCGATCCCTCCACCTCTGACACTTATATCCTCTTGGTCAATCTTTCCTCACTCATTCTCTCCATGTGACCAAACCATTTCAAAACACCCTCTTCTGCTCTCTTAACAACACTCTAATTATTGAATACATAACTACTGAGATTACTCGTGTGTATAAAAAAACAATAGAGTTAAGACATATTAAAGAAATTTCCTGTGCTAGCAAGCAAGCAACCACGGTCTGTTCTCGACCATTACATTTATTCATGAATCAGTCAGGAAACAATCGTCATTATCCTCAAGTTCGACGACAAAGATAACTGCTGGTCCATTGTTTGGCAGGCAGCCTCATGACTCAAGGTCAACACTCATAACATCACATCTCCTCATGATAATGCTTTATATATATATATATATATATATATATATATATATATATATATATATATATATATATATATATATATATATATAGATAGATAGATATATATATATATATATATATATATATATATATATATATATATATATATGAGTTCCCACGAAATTTGGCCATGAAGAGAGATACGTAGATAGACAGATACAGATAAACAGATAGATAGATAGATAGATACATAGATAGATAGACAGATAGATAGAGATAGAGAGAGAGAGAGAGAGAGAGAGAGAGAGAGGGGGGGGGGGCCTCTGGTCGACGCTCACACATACTACAGTCATCCCTAAAATCTCGTGGGATATTGAGGTCCTCTCCCTACCTCCCTCCTATCGCAGGACGTGACGACCCTCCCGCGTCCCGTCCCGTCCCAGGACGTCTCGACTCTCCCTCTTTCCCCTAACCCCTCCCCCCTCCCCCCTCCGCAAGAAGGAGCGTCTCCTTCCCCCACCCCCCTCCATTTCGTGCACCTGTTGCCCACTTGTCTCATATTCCCCCTTTCCCCTCCTTCCCTCCCCCCGCACTTGCCTCCACCCTCATCCACGCCTCTCCTCTCCCCCCCCCCTCATCCAGACCAACCCCAGCTCTCAATCCCCTTATCCAGGTACCTATTCCCCTCATCCATTCTCCTACTCATATCATCCATTACCCCCTCCCTCTCACACTCCCCCCCCCTCCTCATCCATATCCCATCTAGTCATTCAGATCCCCCCCCACTCCCCTCATCCACGTCACCTATCTACTTCCCCCCTCACTCCTACCCTTATCCAGACCTTTCCTTCCCCTCTCTCTGACCCCATGGTTCCCCTCGCCCCTCTGGCTGGCCACGTGGTGAGCACATGGAGCGCACACCTTCAGTCAGGGGCCGTACACGAGAGAGAGAGAGAGAGAGAGAGAGAGAGAGAGAGAGAGAGAGAGAGAGAGAGAGAGAGAGAGAGAGAGAGCTCCTGTCTTTATCATCAGTAGTTTGGATGATGGTAATTCCTCCTCTCTCGTTACCCGTCACATGACCTTCACCCACACAGGGAGGAGCGAAAGCGCTTCCACGAAATTACAGGCACGTAATCGTAGCGATACAGAGAGAGAGAGAGAGAGAGAGCGATCATGAATACGTAATTAATTGCGAAGGGGAGGGTGGAGGGGGGGGGCCTGACCCTCCTCCCTCCCCCCTGCCAGTGTAGAGGCAAGTTTCCCGCGCTAACATACATTCTCTCTCTCTCTCTCTCTCTCTCTCTCTCTCTCTCTCTCTCTCTCTCTCTCTCTCTCTCTCAGGCCTCAGTAGGGGGACACCTGACCCTCCGCCACACGGTTGATGTAACGCGGATATAAGCGCCATCTATCATCACGGGTCCCGAGTTGCCAAACCCCCCCGCTCTCTCTCTCTCTCTCTCTCTCTCTCTCTCTCTCTCTCTCTCTCTCTCTCTCTCTCTCTCTCCCATCTGCGCGATGTTGTCTCGTGTTACCGTCGTAATTTCGCCGTCTCGAGTGTACCATATACCTCCCCCCTCAGCGCCTCCACCCCAGACGCGAGATGCCAAGCGAAAAATCTAGGAAAAAGAAAAACAAAAAATCCCGAGAGAGAGAGAGAGAGAGAGAGAGAGAGAGAGAGAGAGAGAGAGAGAAGAGAGAGAGAGAGAGAGAGAGAGAGAGAGGAAAAAAAGAGATGCGTCACTTCGTCACACACGTTCGAGACGCTTATCCCCCCTTCGCTACGAGGGGTCCCGCTCCGTCACATGAACCCCCCCCTTCCCCTTCCCGTAGCTAAGACTCTACAGCGTGAGGTCACCCTTACATCTCCCCCTCCCTCCTCCCCTCACCCACCCTTCCCAGCGGCTCCTCCTCCCCCCGACGTAGGGCAACCTCCCTCCCCACGTCCCCACCCACCCCACGGAGGAAGAGGACAACCCGCGGGTGAATTTCCTCATTAGTGACGGCGACGACTCTTGAAATAAAGAATTTAGGGCCAAAAAAAAAAATCTACAACAAAATTAAAAAGTGAAAAAAAAATTATAACCCGAAGGTTGGAGCTCCACACATGTACACATTTCTAAACAGAAAAACTGTTCACTCGTGGACCTGAAAACAATGTTTATGTTACGTCTGCTACGAGAAATAATACACGACCTTGAATACATCTTGTAGCCATGTTGTAGTTCGTACGGCGTTGAGAAAAGAAAATTACGATCGCTTCTGTTTCCCCAGCGACAGAGTGAGTTACAATTGATATAAGGTGTTCGTCTACACTTGGACATATCTTAAACACTTCTTGTGGTCCATCTGGAACACCAGAACCTTCTTAATCACTGTTCCAGACGCTAATTGTTTCCTTCATTGCCAATTTCCTTATAGATCATTTCTATTGGGTCTTGCCCAATGGATGTAGTCACTACGTAAACCACTTTACTTCTGCCTCTGGTTTTCCCTATGTATATCCAGTGGCTCTGTTGGTTTACATAAACTACCTCATATGAGACCAGCCCTTCAGAGGGGAGTTTGACCCACCATCCACCCTGGTAAGTGTAGTTCCAGGTCAAACAACCCAACCGTCGGTAAGAGACGCTAGTCTTCTAGTCAAAACCAGCGTGTTGTACAATGAGGAAGGCAGATGGATCCTTAATCATCGCAGTAGGATGGGTTGCGCTGGCTGGCTGGCTGGCACTTTCCTCAGGCCCGTTCCTCCGTTCCTTTCCAGTCCTTCTCTCTCGCCTTTCCTCCGTTCCTCGCTCAAGCACTTGTTGCTTCATTCCCTCGTGGAACGGAAGAGCAGCGGGGAAGGAGGGGGGAATTTACGGTGAGCAAGAGCAAATGCCTGGTAGAGAGAGAGAGAGAGGGGTGCAGGATGCAGCTGTGGTGTGAGGCTACACACACGTGTCCTTCCCTCTTGGCTGAAGCATATTGTTGTAGTAGAAGGTTAGGATATCAAGACGGGTGTTGCGTAGGACGTGGATCCAGCAGCAATCAACCAAACAGAAAATGTATACGACCCAAGACACGTTTTTTGTTCTAGCTGCTAAATGCCATCATGGAAATGTTCTACGACCTAAGACACGTACCATTTTTGTTCTAGCTGCTAAATGCCACCATGGAAATGTTCTGTCTATGTACATCGAGCAAAAAAATGATCTTAAAACTATAAAACTGATATTTAAAACTATCTCTGAATTGCTGGGACGTCATGGGGTAATAAAGCATGGCTGTTTCTTTGACTCCCGATCAATAAAGAATGAGAGAGAGAGCAGCCACCTCTCTGTTTCAGCGCCTCAACATAGCTCTTTGAAAAGGAATGAAAGATGCATTTATAAGTTCACGTCCTCTCTCTCTCTCTCTCTCTCCCAGGAACCGAAGAAAGTCAACAAAAGGCAGTTTTAGAGAACACGGTTGACTGGGGAGGGTAGAAAACATTTCTGATAGTCAAGGAAAGTCTTGCTCCTTTATCGCCAACGCCCGGAGGAAAAGGGAACCATAAATTCATCTCTCTGGCCACAAAAAAAAAAAAAAAGGAAAGAAAAGACTCAATAATACATAATGTTCGTCGTCTTCTTTGAGGCTCTGCACCACGCAGGATGAACCGAGGGGAGGGAGAGAGAGAGAGAGAGAGAGAGAGAGAGTTCTATACACACATACATATATATACAACCTCAATGAGCAAGCACACAACCAATAAACACAAACAAACAGAGACAAGCATACTCAGACCCCTCATCCATCCCTCCCTTCCCACCATCCTTTTCCCTCCTCCTTCCCCCTAGATCCCCCTCCCTCTTCCACCCTCCCCTCCCTACCCACCACTACAGCCCACTCCACCACCTTACCCCCTAACCACCACCTGATCCTAACGAGACACGAAGTGACCAGGAAGGTGGCGTACCGTAATCAAGCAGGTGAGGGGCCCACTTGGAGGATGAACTGCGGTTTCCAAGAACTCGGATAGCGCCCCCTTCCGTTCCCATCCCTTATCGCTCCTCCTGCCTCCTCCCTCCTGCCTCAGTTAACAACAGCGGCTCAACCCCTCGTCACGAACGGGTAGTTATGACGTCAGACCTCATGCGTGTGTGGCAGGCAGGCAGGCAGGGCTGTTGTGGTGCTCCGGTTCGTGTGGTCAAGGTGTGGGCTGAGTCTGGTAGTGTTAGATTAAAGGTTAAGGGTACTTCTAGGTTACTGTCGATTACGTTAAGGGGAGGTCAGAGTAGGTTAAGGGAGTTAGGCTACGGTTAACTTAAGGTTAGGTCAGATTAGGTTAAGGGGGTTAGGCTACTGTTAAGTTAAGGTTAGGTCAGATTAGGTTAAGGTCGCGTTATGCTATATGCCTTGGGTTAGGTTAGGTTAGGTTAGGTTAGGTTAGGTTAGGTTAGGTTAGGCTACGTTAGGTTAGGTTAGGTTAGGTTAGGTTAGGCTAGGTTAGGTTAGGTTAGGTTAGGGCTTATTATAGCCACAAAGCAGAGATACAACATCCGTCATTATTCACCAGGTAAGTGTACATGTTCTGTCACACAACGATGAGATATAACGAATTAGAAAACGTTAAAGTAGATTCTTTTTTTCATGTCCATTACGTACCAGCCACACGTACGTCTTCGGGCCATTAGTGTGTAGAAGTGTGGGCAGTTTGTGCGCGTGTATACAAACGCGTTTCTTTGAACTACATCCGGGGAGTCGTTTGATGAAGACTACTACGTGACCCCCCCCCCCCCCCCATCGTTACGTACGTGCTCGTATTCATACCCGTGATGTATATGTATGTATCTTCGTGGTGTATGTATACGTAGGTGGCCAGGTGGTGTTCAGCCACTCATACAGAGACCTCGCGCCTCCAGGTCAACACAA
>NC_092250.1:2282806-2305306 GCF_036320965.1 Panulirus ornatus | reverse complement strand
TTACGATTGTGATCAAATAAGTCTTTAAGTTTTTAAGGGTTTGTATAAATTTGAGTTTGGCCTAACTCTTCAATGTACAGATATTACCCTGTACATGTTTTTATATACATCCACTGTATGTAAATTTTCAATCAAACCAGAGGCGCAATTTCACTGCTTGCCATAGGCGCTATTTCCCCTAGATACGCCCATGAGTGTTTCACTACATATATATATATATATATTCCTATGAGTCCACGGGGAAAATGAAACACGATAAGTTCCCAAGTGCACTTTTGTGTAATAATCACATCATCAGGGGAGACACATGAGAGAAATATAACAGTCAGTTGATATACATCGAAGAGACGAAGCTAGGACGCCATTTTGGTAAACAATATAGAGAGAGAGAAAATGGGAGTAAGCTATGGGATCATAGCTTAGGGAGAAACAAGTCAGAAATTACGACGCAGTTTGAGGAAAAAAAGACAATAATAAGACCTTCCTCTCCCTTAGCAAAAAGAGGGAGATTACCGAGGACGAATTAATAGATAATACAAAACACGAAAGAAAGGGGACGTCAGGGAAAAAAAAAAAAAAGGAAACGGAGGGTGGGGCATTGTGTCCCCCCCCCCCCCCCCCTGAACGAAGGAAAATGGGAAAGAGGAAACGTAGCTTGACGAAAGAAAACGTAGATATGGGAAGGCCTACGAGGGGTGGGGGTAGAAAGAAAACGGCGCGGGGTTAACCATCTGTTAACCCTTGACAAACAGCTTGTCATCCCTGACACGAGGGGAGAGAGACAGAGGGGAAACAAAAACTGGAGTCATGAGGGGGAAAGGGGTCACAGGACCTCGTGGGGTTTGGAAGACGGGTCACATACGGTCATGAAGCCTGGGAGGGGGAGGGGGTTAGGAAAGGAGAGATGGAAGGCACTCGGAGAACGGAGAGTGGTTGAGCAGGGTCAAACAACACGAGGGAAGCAGTCCACCCCCCCCCCCCACCCCCCACCCCCCCACACACACACACCCCTCCCGTTTTCTTTAACTAGTGTGAACCTTACTTTCTTAAGGAATGAATAAACTCTCTGGTACGAGATGTGGAGAGAGAGAGAGAGAAAGAGAGAGAGAGAGAGAGAGAGAGAGAGAGAGAGAGAGAGAATGAAATTGTTTAAGAGAAAAAGAGATAAGGGAATTAGTTTTGCTCAATTGAATGACGAGAGAGAGAGAGAGAGAGAGAGAGAGAGAGAGAGAGAGAGAGAGAGAGAGAGAGAGAGAATGAAATTGTTTAAGAGAAAAAGAGATAAGGGAATTAGTTTTGCTCAATTGAATGACGAGAGAGAGAGAGAGAGAGAGAGAGAGAGAGAGAGAGAGAGAGAGAGAGAGAGAGAGAGAGAGAGACGCATCAATATACTCCAAGCACTTCGTGTAATGACGCATCATAAGACCCAGATATCTACAACTGGTCTCCAGGATCAAAGTGACCACCACACAGTGGAACGTTGTGAACCCTGGTCTGGTCTGGCCTGGTCTGGTCTGGTCTGGTCTGGTCTGGCCTGGTCTGGTCTGGTCTGGTCTGGTCTGGTCCGGTCTGGTCTGGTCTGGCCTGGCCTGGTCTGGTCTGGTCTGGTCTGGTCTGGTGTGGTCTGGTGTGGTCTGGTCTGGTCTGGCCTGGCCTGGTCTGGTCTGGCCTGGTCTGGTCTGGTCTGGTCTGGCCTGGTCTGGTCTGGCCTGGCCTGGTCTGGTCTGGTCTGGCCTGGTCTGGTCTGGCCTGGCCTGGCCTGGCCTGGTCTGGTCTGGTCTGGTCTACACCCACCACCACCACCACGACCCCTGGCCTGTACTACACCCCCCCCCCCCTCCACCACCCCAGGGTCGTACATTCCTCCCCCATCACTACTCCCCCGACCGCCCCCCGGGGCTATACCCCGTGGGGCAGGGTTCGTAACTCTGGGCAACATGATCGCCTGAGGTAATTTCTAACCTTCTCTCCTCTACCCTCCTCCCCCCCTTTTTCTCCACCACCGCTCATCCCTCCCTCTCTCCCTCTCTCTACCCATCTTCCATCCCTTTCATTGTACTCCCTCCCCCGTCATCCACAACCTACAACCTCTCCTTCACGCTGGAGAAACATTGACTACAACACATTTACGCAAACATTTTCGGCGTTTGTGTACGCGTTGTGCGCCGCCCGAGGTCCTTCCCTGGGGGCCAGTGTCGCCTCCCCCAGGGGCACAACCTGGCCGACAGGTGCATCTCAACCCACACACACACACACACACACACACACACAGACACATGTAAACTTTACTTAAGATCTGTCTAATGAGCTTATCTTTTCCCATCACTCGCGAAAGACCATGAATATAACGCATGACATACCATCACGACTCTCTCTCTCTCTCTCTCTCTCTCTCTCTCTCTCTCTCTCTCTCTCTCTCTCTATCTATCTATCTATCTCTCTATCTATCTATCTATCTATCTATCTATCTCTCTATCTATGCAAAATAATCACAGCCTCCTGCCCTAACTTCAACACCCAGTTCGGCTCATTAGGCGACACAGTGGGCGTTTGTCTTGGCTCAAGGAGGGCGTTTCATCGGCGCCCTTACGGCGATAGGGAGGGAGAAGGAGGGGGAAGGAAGGAGGGAGGGGGAAGGAAGGGGGAGGGGTAAGGGTAGGGAGGGAGGGGGGAGGGGTAAGAGTAGGCAGGGAGGGGGAAGAGGGAGGATGGGGTAAGGGTAGGGGGGCAGATGTGTTGAAGTGGGCGAGGAGAGACACACCTGCTGGCCAGGCCGGACAGACCACACCAGACCTCCTCCTCCTCCTCCAAGACACGACTTTTAAAGAAATTCCTCAACACACCCCGGCAGGAGTGGGGGGGAGGAGGGGGGATGACCCTATACATGGGTCTCCACTCTGGCACCTACGTCACCTCCCCCCCCCTCTCTCTCTCTCTCTCTCTCTCTCTCTCTCTCTCTCTCTCTCTCTCTCTCTCTCTCTCCCCCCACGTGGGCGTATTGCGCCCACAGTATGCCCTATACTTGCCTCCATACCTAACACACACCCCCCCTCTAGCCATGTGTTTCCTGACACGTACCATCTCACTGGCGTTACTTTGTCTACCACAACGACATGATTACAGATCACGTAACGAGACGAGACGAGACGAGACGAGACGAGACGAGACGAGAGGGTTTTTTTTTTAATTATGATCCTCAAGTCTGATATAAGGCATATACTCCCGGAGTCAAGTGTACCGAGGGGAGGGGGGAGAGACCCGTCAACCTTCATGGATTGGGTCAAAGGTGAAGCCATCATACTCAAGTGGCATACTGAGGCGTCTAGGGTCGTATGGTCGTCCTCATTCGGGGTCGTACCGTCGTGCTCAGGGGGTCGAACCGGTGTGCTCAGAACTGGTGACTGATAATTCTTATCTAAGTTGTTCTTCGTAGCGGATACAGAACAGGTCTGTACTGGGGGAAGTGAGAGGCTGGGGTCCAGCCCAGGATATGGAAATGTGAGGCTGGGGTTCGGACTATGATAATGTAATTGTGGGGCGAAGGTCCGAGCCGAATATAATCTTAAAATAACTGTTAATGTAATCTACAAATATGGATTATGTTTGTAGATGACAGTAACAGTTATTCTAATGTCAACACAGTCTATACAAATGTTTCTCTATATTCCATGCGGAACACTGCTTGGTTCCAGCGTCTGAGAAAATGTGTTAACTGGCAAAAGAACACAAAAATCACCTTCCTGGAAGCGTTGTGGCCACAACCTGCAGGACATAAGATGCTGGAAACCATCAGCATTGGTTTGAGGAACTCTTGCAAACTGTTTCCTGTCCAGTGACATAAAGGAAGCACCAGCCATTTTCCAGCATTTTCCAGCGCGCCTGGTCGTCTCTGGAAGAGACAGAGTAAATGCAAATGGCCAGTTCTGAAGACTAATATGGAACGAGGGAAATGTGTAGTTCACTGTCGACTAACCATTGGGTGAGGAGGAGGAGGAGGAGGAGGAGGAGGGAGAAGAAGAGGAGGAAGAGGAGAGGAAGCCAAAGATGCTTTACCGAAGTGTGGATTCCACGGTCGAGCGAGATCAGTGATCTGTTCTTATCTGCCTGGAACACAGTGGCAACGACCAATCAAGGCGCCGGGAGACATACGAGATGCCAACAAGACTACATTATCTACCAGGGATTATCTACCAGGGATTATCTACCAGGGATTATCTACCAGGGATTATCAGTTATACCTGCACATAAGAGGGATAAAGAAAGGATAGTAGAGACACATCAAATAGAAACATCAAGAAAAATGGAGCCAATGAGACAGAAGACAATACACACAGGAGACCACTGGAAGACAAGTTGTTCCTTGGGGTCTGTCTGTCTGTATGTACGTACACAGGAGGTGTGGACGGTGGGACGACCAAAGGCAAACGACCCGTTCCGAACGACGGTGGTACGACCCCATGGGTGTGACAAGCCCAGCTCTTTGACCTGCCCCTCATACACATGTGTATATCCTCGGTTGAAGACCATATCTGTATCCAGGACTGAATATTTCTTGGCGATACGCGCGAATCGACACTTGATCGATCGTAAACGGCGTCCTTCGCCATCACACAACCAGATACAGAACCGTTGTATCGACGACTGATCGTTCCATCAACACGGTCAATATGTCATGGGGTTCTTCAACCTCTCAATTCACTGTTAGAGGTCATTGTTTATTCTACTGGGGAATTACGGCCTCGGCTAATAGCGCTCTGTCTACTTCAAATGTGTTCTACATACCATCTTTGAAACCTGTCTCCATCTATAGTGGTGGGTGGAGGAGGAGCCTTCTGCTGTACTGTCCTGTCTCCATCTATAGCGGTGGGTGGGGAGGAGCTAGGGGGAGAGATAGAGATAGATAGATAGATATAAAGATAGATAGATAGATAGACAGACAGAGGAGAGAGAGAGAGAGAGAGAGAGAGAGAGAGAGAGAGAGAGAGAGAGAGAGAGAGAGAGAGAGAGAGAGAGAGAGAGAGAGAGAGAGAGAGAGTTTGGAACGACCCTGAAGACGTACCAACTGTATGATCCACATATACGTTCAGAAACAACTGTGGCATATATACACGAAGGGGGGGTAATCGCACCTCACGGAGGACCTAAGATGATTTTCCTCGTTCAAACATGACAACACAACAAGTTCCACGGAGGATATCTGCCTCATCTGTTGTACACACTTCACGAAGGTTCAAATCCCCAATCTAAACATCAAGGCTTATACACATCCTCTTACTGGCATGCCAGAGTACAAACTATCCTGGCTGTTAGAATATATATATATATATATATATATATATATATATATATATATATATATATATATATATATATATATATATATATATATCCCCCTTACCCCACCCAACGATTTCCCCCATGCCATTCTCAGGAGCCAAAGAGGATAATATATGTATAAAAAACGGAATACTTCTCAATGGAAATATATCACACAAAAACTGGACCACACACACTGGGTTATCTTGGTGGAATGTGGAGTGAGGAAGGGCCGCCCGACCAGGAGGCACCCACCCACCCATGAGGAGGGTTCTCTCCTCACTCCTCCTCCTCCTCCTCACTCCTCCTGCGGATGCTGCATCGCTGAGCTTGTACGAAACTTGTTGTTCAGACACAGGGGACTCTCGGTTGTTTGTTGTGATGGAGTTGTTTTAGTGTGTGTGTGTGTGTGTGTGTGTGTGTGTGTGTGTGTGTGTGTGTGTACACAAAAGGGGAGGGAGTTATACACTCGTGGGGCCTCCTCATCTCCTTGTGTTTGTGTGTGTGTCTGTCAGTGTTTCTTGGTGTGTCTGACAAAGTCTCCATTACAATTCCCCATCTGCAACCATCTACCTGTATTGTAACGATGAGAGAGTTCTATACTCATGGCACCCTCCCATATATATAAATAGCAACATTCTATACCATAACATAAGCTTTCACACCTCCGTACACTGCTGGCGCGAACAGCTTCCTGGTTACGTCTCTTCCAGCCATCCACGACCCCGACACTGAGGCAGTCCTTCTTCACGGCCTTACTAATATGGCGCTTGCTTTAGCTACATGTTCTGTTTGACGGCTACTTCGGTCCTGCATCTCATGATGTCGACGTCATCCAGGTGATCTGGAAGCTTGATGGCTGTGATCAGGTCACTCCTTTCTCTTCTCTCCTCCGTCGTGGATAGATCTGTACCCCTCAGCCTCACACTGTAGCTCAGCTCTCTTTATTCAGGTGATATATAAGTCTCCTTCTCCAGACCCTCTCAAGTAAACATCTGTTCTTCTTTAGATTAGGTGGCTAAACTTACGAAGGAATACGAAGAAATTCAAACAGCAGCAAACCATCAGGGGCCTAACAAGGCTGTTTGTGACACTGGCATAATCCAATTGGACTTTAATCTATGATATCAGTTTACAGCTTACCAATCATTTTCTTGTCCATAATGCTCAAAATGAGATTCTAATATATGCCACAAGCAGCTCTCTTAATCTGATGCTCTTGCCAACAGATTAGGCAAACTGTCGATCGAACCTTAAGTCTATTTAAGCAATAATCGTACCAAAGCCTTCGTTTATTGTGTCCCACCCTCACTACCTTGTACTTCCTAAAATCGAATTTCACTGCTCATCTACCGAACCAATCTTTGGACCCCTGCCCAGGTTCCGTTGTAAGGTGATGCAGTCTCCTCTCAATGACTTTGGCATCATCGGCAAACGTGTTCAAATTAGGGTCCAGACCATTAGACAAGCATTTCAGATACACCAAGAATAGCAGTGGGTTCAAACCCGCACCTTGCGGCACGCCACTGCAAAACCACCAGACCATTTCAGGAACGTTCCTCTTAACCTGCGTCTTTTTTCCTCCTTTCCACTACGATGGAGGACTTTAAACCCTTCACTATTCCTGCCTGCAGAACTGGCTTCCTTTGCAACCACCAAATGAGGGGGGGGGGCGGGGGGTTATCCATTTTGCTTTTTCTGATTATATTTTCCACTGTTTTACCGGCCGCACTCGTTCCTGGCCTGCAGTTGAGCAAGATTTCTCAATCGCCTTTCTTAGAAAATGGGCATGCCACAGTTAGCGCCACCTGCACATTCCTTCATCACACACCTGATGAGCAGCACGACCCTTATAAGGGTCAAGTTGTTTTAAATAACCTCTCCTTCCCACCCACCCACCCACCTCTTCCTGCCTCCTCATCACCCCTGCCTCTTTTCCTGGTCCCTCTCCCACCCCTCCCTACCTATCCTTCCAGCCCCCTTCCACCTCTCCCTGCCTCTCTCTTAGCCCCCGCCCCCCTGCCACTTCTCCCTGTCTGTCTGTCTCTCTCTAGCCCTCTCCCCTCTTCTCCCTGCCTCTCTCGCATCTCCCTCCCTCCCTGCCTCCCTTCCTAGCCCCCTACCACCCATCCCTGACCCCCTCTGAGCCCCCTACCATCCCTCCCTGCCTCCTCCCCCCCCTCTTCGCGAATGTCTTGGTTCTTGCCCACCTGTTCATCTGCTCCTCCTCTCCCCCTCCCCCTCACAATCCACCCCCCCACCACTCCCCTGATCTGTGTCTCCCCCCTCCCACGTCTCTGCTTCTTAAATCTCTTCTTCCTGTTTGTCGCTGGTCTCTCTCTCTCTCTCTCTCTCTCTCTCTCTCTCTCTCTCTCTCTCTCTCTCTCTCTCTGAGACATCCCAACAGAAAGTGCTTTGTCTGTGTACATTTCAGACGAACAGTTTCAGGAATGAACATACACCTCACGTACTGTTAATCTACGTGTACTCAAATACAAGGCTACAAGATTAACATAGATCACATATATTGTTTCTCTAAGTATGTCAAAATAAATATTAAAGAAAGAGAACATGTGCTACAAATATTTTCCTCTATTCATATCTAAATAAATAGTTTTGAAATGATTACATGACGTGAATATTCAAATAAGGTTTTAAAATGAACACATATTCTCAGTACATACTCCCCCCCCCCCCTCTCTCTCTCTCTCTCTCTCTCTCTCTCTCTCTCTCTCTCTCTCTCTCTCTCTCTCTCGTGGACGTAATCGCCACGTTTTTCGTTCTACAGTTCCCCAGGCAAGATTGCCCCCCCCCTCCCAGCCCTCCTCTTCCTCCTCCCCTGGCCACGACAACCTGGCTGCCCGGGTCAAAGGTCACAAGCGGGGGGGGAGGGAGGAGGAGGGGCACGTAACACCTGTCGTCCGGCTGACCAATCAGGAGTGGCGTGGGAGCGTCAACTGGCTTGTTATTGGCGCTGCCGGGGGTACCAGAGGCCGAAGACTTTCATACATGGCTGGGTACCTTGAGGGATGGGGGGGGGGGAAGTTGCGGATACCAGCTTACACACAAACACAGTGATCAGTGGTAACCCCCTGTGTACCAAGTGGAGGTACAGTGGTAACCCCCTGTTTACTAAGTGGAGGTACAGTGGTAACCCCCTGTTTACTAAGTGGAGGGATCGGTGGTACCCCCTGTTTACCAAGTGGAGGTACAGTAGTACCCTCTCTGTACCAAGTGGAGGTACAGTGGTACCCCCTCAGTACCAAGTGGAGGTACAGTGGTACCCTCTCTGTACCAAGTGGAGGTACAGTGGTACCCCCTCTGTACCAAGTGGAGGTACAGTGGTACCTCCTCAGTACCAAGTGGAGGTACAGTGGTAGCCCCTCTGTATCAAGTGAAGGTACAGTGGTACCCCCTGTTTACTAAGTGGAGGTACAGTGGTACCCCCTCTGTACCAAAAGGAGGTATCAGTGGTTACCCCCCTCGGTACAAGGCACAGCGATTAATAGCATCAATTACAGTGGTTGAAAGCACTGGTACACATACGTTTAAGAAGAGACTTGATAAATAGCTCGTTTCAGTCAACCGATTTCCTGATTCACGTCTACACTTAAGTTAATTCTCCCTGGATCATCTACATACCTCCTCACTTTCCACCACATTGATCTGTGCGTTTCTCACATCCTCCACGACCCCAAACAGACACGAGAGGACACCCCTCAAACATCTATTGCTATTCGAATTCCTTTCGTGAACCTAGACACGAGAAACCATTTGAAGTAATGGTTATATTCCTAACCTTCCCCTCTGGTTATAATAACAAGCAAGACACTAGTGTTATTTCTATATCCGCTTCGTGCATGACATCAGCTAAGTCTATAGTGCTATCTTTCTATCTCTATCACAACCTCCAGTATACGATACCAAGCAATCCTGAGAAAAACTGGTACAATTTTCACCTCCTCTTAATTGCTCTGTCATTTGGGCTTTGAGGTCTATCAACTGCCAGGGAAGGGTCGTTAAAGGCGTCAACATCCAGTTATAACCATCAATAGAAAGAAAAACAATTGAACATCAGGGGTTCGAAATATACTCGACCACCAAGACTGTTGTGTTCATGATCCATTCTTTTCCTCCTATACTCAAAAGATATTCAGTTTCACATTTTCTTTGAGATACTGGGAAACAACTTATATAACATTTTTCCTGGACAATCTAGCGTCTACGTACAGTTTTGATATACTGTATTCATAAAAGATCTTAACTACAACTTTCCAAAATACATCAATGTCAATGGACGCTTGTTTCACAACTTGATCGCCACAACCAGGACGTGCAGACAACTCACTGATGAAATATGTGAGGCAGGAGTATGTCAAGTGAGCACATTAAAAAGTTCTTGTGTTTAGTAAAGTAATTTTATGGTCGTCAGTAGAATATCAGAGCAATGAAAAGGCCAAGACATGTTCTTAGATATGGATGTCAACAACTTTGCTCTTACAACAAATACAAACTAATTTGTGTGCTGACTGACACACACACACACACACACACACACACACACGCCCACCCACACACACACCCACCCACCCACCCACACACACACACACACACCCACCCACCCACCCACACACACACACACACACACACACACACACACACACACACCCACATAGTTATGAAGACCAAACATTAAATCAACAACAACAAAAAACAGACAATTATGAATCTCTGCTGAACTTCTAATTACTGGCCAATCATCTTCAAGATAATTATCCATCGTGAAGGGGATCGAGAAACAAACCTCTCTAATTGCACTGCTCACCTTAAACAACCTTACTGCCTAACGGCCGCCCCAACCACACCCTCCCCCCTCCTCGTCAGCATACTCTACCCCCCCGGCCAACAGGACCGGATTGGACGGGAACAAGGGGCAATTATCTCCCAAACGGGATGACGTTAATGACCATTAACTTAACGACCACCTTCTAATGACAATTACGACCGTCGGGGGATGAGAGGGGAGGGGGGGGGGTAGTGATTTAAGACGGGAGGGTAGGTGGGGGGGATGGTGTTAAAATTTTCACCTGTGTGTTAAGAAGTTATCACAGCTATATACGGTCGCCTGTGTTAAGAATATATGATATATCACGGTTATATACGGTCGGCTGTGTTAAGAAGACATGACAGGATATCACCGACACACACACACACAGTGAACGTGCACGGTAATTAAGTCTGCCTTAATGACCATTCAGGGGTCAACAGTCATTAAGGGCAAAAACAACACCTAAACGATGGTTGGCTTGTTAGAGAACTTCGTTAATGAATGGATAATCTTCGTCCACCGCTTAGGTCAGGTTAGGTTAGGTTAGGTCAGGTTAGGTTAGGTTAGGTTAGGTTAGGTTTACCACTGGTGATACATATGTGACAATGCCAACGTCATTATGTATACTGGTTTGTGTGTTTGTGTTTACATGTGTTTGTGTATTTATGTTTATGTGCGCAACCGTACATGTATCTCTGGATGTATACATATGTGTCTGTACCATACTCGCTGTACAAACAACAACAACAACAACAACAACAACCACAACAACTTTGGAAATTACAATATCCTGATTTCATAACAACAACAACAACAACAACAACAACAAAAATCCTTGAATTACATTTACCTGAACATCCCTGGCGTGCGGGTGTTACCGGACTCCTCTTAACGAGTCCATACGTGGCACAGACTTACACTGTCAAAAATACTTTATCTTGACACTTGTTGTTGTTGTTGTTGTTGTTGATGTTGTTTCCCAAGTAAAGACGATCAGCTGATAAGATTAACAAGACTATACCACTTCGCCCACTTCACGGCACCTCCCCTCGACCATGTTAACGTAGCGAACAACAGTACGACGATACGACTCCTCCAGTACGACTGAATGAGCATTAGAACACGACGGTACGACCCTTGAGTACGACGGTGCGGCCCTTGGACACGGCAGTATGGCCCTTGAGCACGACGATATGACCCTTGAACACGACGGTACGACCCTTGAACACGACAGTACGACTCTTGAATACGACGGTAAGGCCCTTGAACACGACGGTATGGCCCTTAAGCACGACGGTACGACCCTTGGGCATGAAGGCTTGTCCTTTGACCTTGACCCCTCAAGAGGGCACGCCATGAGACCCAAAAGGGTAGGTCATACGACTGGTAAAATGGTTGACCCCCTTTCAAAGATCAGTGTGAGAGATTATAACACTATTATCTAATCTCTCTCTCTCTCTCTCTCTCTCTCTCTCTCTCTCTCTCTCTCTCTCTCTCTCTCTCTCTCTCGTGTCTGTTAGATGTCCGGGGTAAACAGCGTGTGTGTGTGTACATCAACAGACGTTCATGTGTACGAGTCGTTCCCCTTGTCACGTTCTGTCTCTCAATCTCTCAGAATGAAACACCTCGTCATAACACAACCTCGGGATCTACGTGAACAACAACAACAACAACAACAACAACAACACGTCGTGACCTCGAACAACCACGAGTTGTAATCTTGACCCCTCCCCCACCACCGTCGCCGGATATAACAAGCGATACGACCCACAGACGGACCGCAGTGATGAGTAACAACACGACAAAGAACAATTGTGATATAGGAGGGGAAGGGAAGGGGGAGGAGAGAGATATGTCTGTTTAAGGAGAGACTCAACCATCTGGTCGTTACGCGCTACGAGCGAGGGTGTTGACGCGATGGAGATGAGGGTTGTAGTGAAGATGACAAGGAGTGTTGTGAACCCTCAATGACCTGGTGCATGTTTAAGGCCGACGTACAAGAAGCAATTTTTTTAAAGGTCACTGAAAACAGATATTTACACACACACACACACACACACACACACACACACACACACACACATACACACACACACACACACACACACAAGACGGAGGTCACTACACCGTAAGTTCATGGACATCTTTTTCCGAGAAATGTTGAATGGCAGGCGAGTGTGAATATAGCCAAGTCCCGAACATCCAATTTGTGACGAGAGTCGACACAACACTCCTCCAAGATGCTCGCTCATTCCCCCAGCGATGAACCAATCCTTCTCGTAGTTATTGGTAAACACATGCCATCCTACGACACCGTAGGGGTTAGGGCCAGCGCCAGATTTTAAAATTTCATTTTACTGTCTTTTCTCAGTAGGCACAAGTGATTTCTCTGGGTAACTATTGTCGTAACGGAGTTGTGAGGGACTTCCAGTGTGTTTGTGTGTGTGTGTGTGTGTGTGTGTGTGTGTGTGTGTGTGTGTGTGTGTAAACAGGTCGGTACGAAGATAGGCAGACAGACAGATAGATAGACAAGATACATGACTAAACAGATAGATAGATCAGTCTCTCCCTGACTCACTCCCGTACTGACTTGCATCTCCAATAAGCTAAGCGTCCCTCACTCCTGTATTACAACCTCCCGCTCTCTGGGCATGTCATCGCTCATACGAAGTCGTTGAGCCAATCGGGCAGTACTACCCATGATAGCTTATCGCATACACGCTGATAGTGCGATGATGTTGGAGAGAGAGAGAGAGAGAGAGAGAGAGAGAGAGAGAGAGAGAGAGAGAGAGAGAGAGAGAGAGAGAGAGAGAGAGAGAGAGAGAGAGAGACGGGAGCCACACAATATTGCATATCCGTCATCTGATCACGTGTATACACATAAATATACACTGACTGCGGAACGCATACGGTGGAACAAACACGTATATAAATATACATAGAGGAGAGGGAATGCACTAACGCATACATGTATACAGATACACATTGTATGGGCCATGATTAATATATACACATATATTCTCAAGAGCACACAAGACGAGGCATTAGTGTATATGAATATACACTACAGGAACATACAGGCTGGAAAATACGTATGAAAAATCAAATCAATACGCTGTATCAAGACTAAGACTAATTAATTACTAACGTATCCATGAATCAGTAAACAGATAAATAATTGTTTACAAAACTGGGAGGTTATTCATAGTTATTAGTGAACTAATCATAAAAGTGTTGAGGATTAAGGACAGTATTTGTATTATATTACAAAGAAATACATCAGCGTATGCTCTGTAATACTGAAATTCACCAATCAATATTGTGTTACAGTGAAAGTAATGCCAGAATCCATTAAATGTTTAAATAATAAAACGAACATTACGATCTAAGTTTCTTTTAATATAAGTACTGACCTCTGCATCACCCATTACTCGATCAACCAGTAGCCGAAAGCGAAAAACCGATATCCGATCAATATCCGGATAAAACCTCATCAAACTGATGTCCGGTTAAGGCAAATTTACCGGACCAGTCATATAGCAACACACCCAACCGTCCCCATACGAAAACGTGAGAGAGAGAGGAATTAAATTCGGATGACGACTGCTCACGTAACGTTGAGTCCGGATAATGAGGGGACGAATCACTGGAGCAAGTAACCGGATGAGGGATGAAGGAGAGGCAATAATAATGCAGGTAAGGAAGAAGAGAAGAAAAAAAAGATAAAAAAATTATCTGAGCGGGAACACAGGATGTACGTCAGGTGGCCGGTGCCACCAGACGCGTCCTGTAATCCCACACTCCATCGTCCCTCACCAACCCGTTACGTTCAATTTCCCCCGTAATTAATCCACCCTTAATGATAGACTAATACCGCGTTGATAATCTACTTCTATCGTTACTTATACTTCAGGATAGAATGACGAACGGGGTAGTGAGGGAGGAATTAAGTATTTGGTCTTAAGTGATGAGGATGAAGAAGAAAGAGGGGTTTTGCCGGTGAACGATCGTTTGTGAGAGAGGTCGTGTCTTGTGTTCACCTGTTAGGAAATCACAGCTGAGAAGGATATAAGGTGGAGGGAACAGACCGGATATTAAACCTGCCTAGCCACCAACCCACCTCCCCATCTCTCTCTCTCTCTCTCTCTCTCTGGGGCTTCGCTCCCACCGAGGTGGTGGATGCTGGAGTTAACGCTAGTGTGTTGTGTGTGTGTGTGTGTGTGTGTGTGTGTGTGTGAGGGGGGGGGATGTGTGTGGTGGAGATCATGATGATGATGATGATGATGTTGTTGGTGACGATAATGATGGTGGAGAGTGGTGGTGGTGGTGGTGGTGGTAGTACAGAACTGGGGTGGAGGGTGGAGGGTTGTGGACACTGGGTACTGGTGGTTGTGGTAGGCGAGAGCACAGAGAGGCACTGTATATGATTGTGGTACCGATAATATAACTTATATGAGTAATATGAGTTAGATTCTATCAATATAACAATGTAACCCACTAATGATCTAATATATATATATATATATATATATATATATATATATATATATATATATATATATATATATATTTTTTTTTTTTTTTTTTTTCAAACTATTCGCCATTTCCCGCGTTAGCAAGCTAGCGTTAAGAACAGAGGACTGGCCATTGAGGGAATATTCTCACCTAGCGCCCTTCTCTGTTCCTTCTTTTCGAAAAAATATACATATATATATATATATATATATATATATATATATATATATATATATATATATATATATATATATATATTACTTCAATCCAACAATAGGAACTAAGGTCATCAAAGAAAAACAAAAATGAATTAAATTAAATGTCAGCGTGCAGTGCACAACCTCAGCCCCAGCTCCGTTGACAACGGACACCACAAATTATCGCTCACCATTGCCACAGAACGGTAATTAAATTTACTCACGGATGCGCATGCGCGCGCGTGTGTGTGTGTATATATATATATATATATATATATATATATATATATATATATATATATACACACACAATCAGTATTTATATTCTCATTTTCTATCCTTTCCACTCCATTTACCTTCCTGCTTCCCGATTTCTACATCATTCCCCCCCTCACGTTACCCCTTCCCCACGAGGGGGGGGGGGGAGGGTACCAATGCATGTTCATATTGTCCACAACCGTAAAAGAAAACAGTAACATGATCCAACTTTCGGGGTATAAATGAAAACGGATAGCGGGCCACAGTAAGCCAAAGATCCGACAGACGGAGGGACGGACGATACGCTGTATCCTTAATGCGTCACGGCGTATTGTCGTCTGAGCAGCGGATTCGTCATCGCTTGTCCCGGATTACTTCCATAAGTAATTACTTCCATAAATAATTACTTCCATAAGTAATTACTTCCATGAATAATTACTTCCATAAATAATTACTTCCATAAGTAATTACTTCCATGAATAATTACTTCCATAAATAATTACTTCCATAAGTAATTACTTCCATGAATAATTACTTCCATAAATAATTAAAGAGTACAAGTAATTTAGTTGAGTTAGACAACATCACATGAAAATACTCCAAGACTTAAACTGGTACCAGATGTGTTTACCAGTCCCACACTGACCCGACCCCCGCCTGACCTTGTGAGACGAGGGATAGTACAAGGTCAGGGGCGAGACAGATGGTTCAGAGGGGAACTCACGTGTGACCATATACCTCAGGAGACGAAAGGTCACCATCCGATTGACACAGTGACCGCAATAAAAAAGAAAAGTGTCCACCCCTCTGTACATTTTCTAAGTTGATACATAGCGAAAGCTTATTGTCTGTACAAGCATACGACGCTCTGAGGGTGACATCATCATACATCACGTCGGTGAGACCAGTGTTTGTGACGTCGTGGTCACCAGCAACCTGCCTCAGTGTGCCTCAAGCTATCTTGAGGAAACCATTTTTTGGATTATTTTTTCACTGGTCTTCCAGGCTACCACGTCATTCTGGGAATGTCGCTGCTGGATGCTGTATTTCTTGCACCTGTGCTTCAAGATGGTTGGTTCTTATCCTTCTGAGGAGGAGAAAAGGCCGACTACTCTCATGTGCAAGCAAGAAAAAGGTGGGTGAGGGCGCTCAGAGGGCAGGATCAGGCGGCTGCTTCCTGCAACGCCTCATCAAACGCCTCGCCTCATTCAGGAGATCAAGACCCTGCGGACCCAATACATGGAACAAGAATACTTAATGAGACTCGCCTGTCAGTTCCAAGCCCAGACGTCCGCACATAACAATCCAGGATAGACGAGTGAGTGTGACGTCGACTTTGGAAATACATGAGGAGGAGGAGGAGGAGGAGGAGGAGGAGGAGGAGGAGGCAGACGAGACCTTTTTGCCGACACTGTATTTCAGAGGCGGAAGGATTTCCATGGTTTCCTTTCATTCTCGTGGCAGTATTTCAGCCCTAATTAATTATATCGTAACTAATCTTTGACCTCTGGCCATTAGAAGTTAGTACCACAGGCTGACGAGGGAATGCTAAAGTTATGTGCCATAACTGATGATATTATGGTAGCTTTTCTTTTTTTAAGAATACAGCGCGTGAGACTTCCTTGCGAACAGACAGACAGACAGACGTACGTACAGAGGAATTGTAAGGGGTGTAAATTGAAACAGTAGATGGCCAATGAGTATTTATCTCATCCATCACTTCATTCGTGGATTCATCAAAGATATCTCGTCGTGGTTAAAAAGAGACGAGGGACATTTGTTAGAAGGGAGAGAGAGAGAGAAAAAAAGATGAATTTCAACGTGTTAGAATGACAAGAAGTTAACGCAAACCAAATGAAAACCTGTATTTTCCTCTTATTTCTGCAGTGGAGGAGTCCACTGGCCTAATGTTTGCGAGGTGGGAGGGAGGGAGGGAGAAAACCTCGGAAGATACAGACATGGACAATATTCCCCAATTTAATGTTACTCTCCATTTTCTCTCTGGGTTCTAGATGGGTCTGGGTTTCGTCTTTCTAAATGAATCTAACTAATTACTGTTTACACTGGGTTACGATGGGCTGTTCTAAAGTTTATTTGAAGACGCCAACATACCCCCACACCTCTCCCCTCCTCCCTCCCAACCATCTTCACTATATCTCGTCACAGATGCACTCCCACGAACACACACACATACACATACACACACACACACACACACACCTTGCTTGACCAGACTAAGTCTGGGGGATTTACTCACGGTTCTTGGAGCGACAATACCCGCTTAGGGCCGGCGGCGTCCGGGTCCGGAACCGTCCGCTTTAAGCGACTGCACTTTACACGCTCCATTCCGGCGCAGGGAGAGAGAGAGAGAGAGAGAGAGAGAGAGAGAGAGAGAGAGTAGCCGCGGTCAAGACATACGCGTAAGTGAGGCCAACACGCGTCATCATGTAATATAAAAGCAGCAATCAGACTCCCCATCAAACAAACCTCATTCATCAAAGCAAACAACGCATACGGTCAGGTCATGAGGTCAAATGAGAGAAATTACCAACAAGGGAGGGGGAGGGGGGGGAGGGTTGTTAGGGTTGGGGTGGGGTGGGTGGGTGGGTAAGGGGAAAGCGATGAGTTAAACCACAAAGACATGTATGATGACGTTCATCGATACGCAAGTGGAAAGAAAACGTGGACCGGCTGGTTCCTGATGGTTATAATGCTATCTTGACGTCTCCTGTGATCAAAACAGAAAATGGTTATAACGGCGTCTTAATGTGAACAAAAGAAAATGTAGAGTACGTGTTACTTATGTTTACAATAGTGTCTTAATGTCTCCTGTGATCGAAAGGGTCATTAGAAAACAGCGAATGTGCCGACTCACACTTATAGATTTTGATTAATAATAATAATGATAATAAAAATGATAATCAATAAGGTCCATGACAACATCAAAGAATATTGGACTTTGCCTCTTAGGTAGAACTGAGTGTATAGTGTATATCATTCTAATGCCTTGAGCTGTAAGCAGAATTAGATTTTTAACCTAAGGTTCATCTACCTAAGCTATGTCATAGACTGATGACCTGTGTGTTCCTCTATCCCTCACCACATTAATCTCTAACCTCACTGATCTGTTCCACAATCATCCATGGTCTCTTACCTTACTGATCTGTTCCACAATCATACATGGTCTCTTACCTTACTGATCTGTTCCACAATCATCCATGGTCTCTTACCTTACTGATCTGTTCCACAATCATACATGGTCTCTTACCTTACTGATCTGTTCCACAATCATCCATGGTCTCTTACCTTACTGATCTGTTCCACAATCATACATGGTCTCTTACCTTACTGATCTGTTCCACAATCATCCATGGTCCCTTACCTTACTGATCTGTTCCACAATCATCCATGGTCTCTTACCTTACTGATCTGTTCCACAATCATCCATGGTCTCTTACCTTACTGATCTGTTCCACAATCATACATGGTCTCTTACCTTACTGATCTGTTCCACAATCATCCATGGTCTCTTACCTTACTGATCTGTTCCACAATCATACATGGTCTCTTACCTTACTGATCTGTTCCACAATCATACATGGTCTCTTACCTTACTGATCTGTTCCACAATCATTAACTACATAGAATAGACCCACTGGTCTGGCCCTGCGAAGGAAAATTTGACAAAGAAAAAATATGAGAATCTAAAAATACATATGTATATGTGTATGTCAGCATGTGTGTAATTACCAAATTGTTCTCCGAGAACAGGGAGTTCTATACTCGTGTGTGTGTGTGTGTGTGTGTGTGTGTGTGTGTGTGTGTGTGTGTGTGTCTGTGTGTGTGTGTCTGTGTGTGTGTGTGTGTGTCTGTGTGTATGTGTGTGTGTGTCTAATTACGTTTACAATGCCTTTACTCATACATATGTGATCCTCATATAAGCGTATACTGATACATACATGTATATACATATGCATCAGTATGTTCATATGTGTATCCTCTCTCTCTCTCTCTCTCTCTCTCTCCCTCAAACATTTTAATCAAATTCAACGAGAACAGAAGTGAAGAGAAAAATGATAAAGATGAGGAGCAGAGAGAGCTATACCGCTCTCCCCCCAAACCTTCCCTGTCATTCCTCTCGCTGCCCCCCCCCCCCTTTGGTCCACATAAAACAGTAAAGGTGCCGCAGGTTAGGTCAAAGGTCAGGGGTCACACTACGGGTATAAATCGAGCGAAGGGCTTTAGACGCGCTGCTAATACCAGAGTTCACGAGCTAACGCCATACAAGTTACGGTTCGAGACAGAGTGGGAGGGACACACACACACACACACACACACACACACAAACACACACATAGAAGACCAAAGTCACATCACAGATTACTCTAATGTCACGGAGGGGGAGGGAGGGGGGGCGGAAGGGGAGAGGGGTCATGCTTAGGTCAAAGGTCGCAAGCTTAAAGATGACAATAAAACTGACGGTGTCCCAGGGTGGCCGGGAGCTCATTCAAAGGTCCTGGACGCCAAGGGCTGGCATTAAAGCTGGAGGTATCATCCAGGTCACAGGTCGGGGTCAAAGGTCATCAGGACCCGAAGGAAAGTCGAACTATAAAGCTAAGAGGTTATAATTAAGTGTCACACTTAAGGGTAAAAGTAGCATCATCACACTTATCACACTATGGCTGGGTCATAGTCAAGTTCGAAGGCTGTATGCACAGGGCGAAAGTCAAGGTCAACGCTAAGGATGAGTGTCACACTTGAGATAGTAAGGTCGTACACAAGACTGCTGCAGACGACCACTCCACATACTTTAAACTATACGTTACGTCACGTCTGATTAGATGTATGTATGTATGTATGTATGTATGTATGTATGTATGTATGTATGTATCTATGTTTCATGTGTGGCGGGGTGGCGACGGAAATGGATGAAGGCAGCAAGTATGGATATGAACATGTGTATATATGTATAAGTCTGTGTGTGTATATGTATGTATACGTTGAAATGTATAGGTATGTACATGTGCGTGTGGGAGTTTATGTATATGCATGTGTATATGGGTGGGTTGGGCCATTCTTTCGTCTGTTTCCTTGCGCTACATCGCTAACGCGAGAGACAGCGACTAAGTATAATAAAAAAGAAAAAAGTAAAAAGAAAAAAGAAAAAAGAATAAAGGATATATATATATATATATATATATATATATATATATATATATATATATATATATATATATATATATATACGTGTGTGTGTGTGTGTAATGATTGCGGCCAGAACCTGAAGTGAACGTGATTTATATACAAGTGTCTAACAAGGTTGGTGACGAAGGGTCAACATTACAAGGAACCACCCCCCATCCCCTCCTCTTTCCAGAAAACAACGACCAATTATCTAATTTTGCCACCCAGGCACCCCCCACTAACCCCCCCAGTCATAAACACCCCCCCCCTGCCCCCTCCCCGTGGCCAGACCGTCCGTGTTCAGCGATGATTAAGTCCACGCTAGGGTGACGCAGGGGGGGGGGGGGGGGGGGCGTGACGCAGGCGTGACGCCGACGATGACGTCACTGAGGGATCATGGGAGTTTATAACGAGCAGGCCGGCCTGGGACGGGGTTGCCAACGACTGCAATATTTCCAACACACACACACACACACACACACACACACACACACAACCCCCCTCCCTCCCTCGTGACCTTTCGCTATTTTCCACCAAGTCTATCGCAACCATTTGCCTCGTGTTGTTGTTGTTGTTGTTGTTGTTGTTGTTCCTGTTGTGTTGTTGCGCGTCCGACTGTCGTGTTGAAACCCGGATGTGATCTGGCATATAGCAGGCACCGCCATGTGTTCTCCCCGGGACCTGGTTCATTAGACCACGGTTAACTCCACGACGGAAGGAGGGAAGGAGGGAAGGAGGGAAGGAGGGAGGGAGGGAGGGAGGGAGGGAAGGAGGGAAGGAAGGAGGGAAGGCAGGAGGGAAGGAGGGAAGGAGGAATGGAGGGAAGGAGGGAGGGAGGGAGGGAGGGAGGGAGGGAAGGAGGGAAGGAAGGAGGGAAGGAGGGATGGAGGGAAGGAAGGAGGGAAGGAGGGAGGGAAGGAGGGAGGGTGGGAAGGAGGGTGGTCATGCAGTACACCGGGGGGCCTGGTTGTAAACAAAGTGCGAAGCTGTCAGCATCACAAGGGCGCGACACATGTGTGCACATTCCCACCACCGCAGTCCACACCCACCCTACACCCTCCTCCAATGGGGGGGGGTGATAAGTGGGGGGGTGAAGGGTAGCAGTACTGGGGAGAAGGAGGGAGGGAGGGAGAGAGGAGGGGGAAGGGGTGGAAGGAGTTTAAGACCTGCATGTCACTCCACCCCAAACACTACTAAATTTATACTCCCCCGCCTCCCCCATCACGCCCTCTCCCCTCCCCACACACACACACACACATAACAGTGGCGTCTCCCCCCCTAATCATCCCTCCCCCCCCACACCCCTCCTCCTCGCGTCTCCCTCCCTCATCCACCCTCCTCCCCCTACCCCCGGGAATTCCACCAGGCAGTCGCCTGTTTAACTATGTTTTCCTAAATTGCCACCGTGTGACAATGCTTTCCTCCCCCTCCTCCTCCTCCACTTTAAGACACAGTTGTTCAACCATTTGTTACTATACTGTCAAGTGTGTGTGTTTTAATGCCTCTCTTTCCTAGCATTAGTTATAACGCTCTAAGACTTTATTTAAAAAGCTGTTCAGCATGGCTTAATGCAGTTCAGCATATGTTATAATGCTGTTCAGCATGGTGTAATGCTGTTCAGCGTGTTATAATGCTGTTCAGCGTGTTATAATGCTGTTCAGCATGGTTTAATGCTGTTCAGCATGGTTTAATGCTGTTCAGCATGGTTTAATGCTGTTCAGCGTATGTTACAATGCTGTTCAGCGTATGTTACAATGCTGCTGGTGACTGGAAAGTAATGACCAGATTACTGCTTTGCATGATTTTGTATCGTCCTAATTCGATGTGCTGTACCCACTGTATGCTCTGTGTTTACCTCCACCTAATCCACTATCCATGCACCCTCCAACTGTGCTGTCACTCAAATATTTTGGTTATGTATATCTGGGCAAATAAAGATCTCAAAACCTGAACTAGAAATCTGTAATATACATTCATTCTTTCATATATATATATATATATATATATATATATATATATATATATATATATATATATATATCAATGTCAATAAACTGTGAAAAAATTATAACGATATGTATTGCACATCAGAAGAGATACATACGCAATTTGTAACGCTGTAGTTCATAAGAGATATATACACAATACATAATTCTGTATTCCACAGAGGAAATGATACGTAATACATGACCTTTAAACTAC